>NC_058126.1:1024406-1094406 GCF_914725855.1 Thunnus albacares | reverse complement strand
AGTGTGCCGGTAGCTTGCTCACTTCCTGTCTTGATAGGTAACAGGAAAAGAAAAGGTGAATCTGCTGAGAAACAGGAATCATCCAACCGGTTCTGCAAATTTATCAAATTTAGCGCCCATTCCTTGTCAGCCACAGCCTGTCCCAAAAACTGGGCTGTTAATGCTTTTAACACACTAAATCTAGAGTTATTAAATGTCAGGAAAAACATTTTTAATCAATGATTTTATGTTTTTAACTGAAACTTGCTTAGATCAAGATAACAGCACAGCTGTTCTTATCAAGTCAAACCCTCCCAACGTCAGTTTTATGAGTGAAACTAGAGAGCAGAAGAAAGGAGGTGAAGCTGCGATTTTGTTTAATGATTCCCTCCCTGAATTGGTATACTATCCAGCACTAGCTAAAACCTTCACATGATTTCAGATATGTTGTATTAGCAGATGCTAAACAGTCTTTAAAGTCTGTTTGGGAACCATAAGACTTGTAAGAATAACCAGAACTATTACTAATGAACTGAACCCCATAAACACCTTTAATAACTATGGCTGAAGATCATTTTTCTGTACATACATCAGAAACTCTACGTCCTTCTTACAATTCAAACTTTTACACAAATATTTCCTTCTGAATAAAGATTGTAAACATTAACGTCTCAACAGTCGACCTTATTGTTCCCTCTGAACTCTGTATAACTTGTTAGTCTACATGTAAAATGTGTTTACTCTTGTTACTCTGTGCTTAATGTTGTATTCTTGGAGGTGACTTTCTTCTGCTGTTTCCTACTAAAATAACATAAAAACTGACTGAAATGAAATGAAGACTTGTGGATGTTTTTTATTCATGTGCATGAAGACATTCTGCTCTGTTCAGTGCAGCAGACCAGACACACGTTGGAGAATTCAAAACTACTTTCAGGACTTTTTTAATTAATCTGTGCTTTCAGTTAATGGATTCAATAATAAATGACACTACAGCCAACTGACCCATCTCATCATTACCGTGAACATTTGACCCTTGCAGGCCTCCGTCCATCTACATGCGGCTGATAATGGAAGTGAACTGGGAGGTCTGGTTCAGGTTAGTTCTACTGTTTTCAGTTTAGGTTTTAATCTGTGACCACCAGACAAACAACAACCTGCTGGATCCAATATTGATTTATATCAATCTATCAAAAACTAATTATGATGCAAATGATTATTGTGTCTTTTTTCTGTTAATACACTAACGCTACTTAAATCACAGAGCCAGAAATATTGATTTGCATCTTCACTAATCATCCTGATTGATTTTTGAATCCTGCATCTTCTCAGGAGAATATTGACTGTAAATACAAATATAGATTAAATCATTAATAGGTATTTGTAAACCCTGAATACTGTCTGCAGGTTAAGAAGGGAGGGCAGCAGCCTGAGAGGCGAAACCCGGGGCAAAGAAAGGCTGCAGACCAACGGCTGCTGTTCGTGAGGCTTCATCACTGCGAGCGTCTGGATTCTCACAGAGACGATAAACTGAAACCGTCTTCACACTTCAGTCTGTGTGTTGAAGATTTATTGATGAAATGACACAAGGACAAACTTTAAAAACCTGCTGCTGTAATACTGTCACTGAGGTCAAAGGTCACCACATGTGAAACAACAGATATGTTACATATCAACATGTCAATCAACACGTTTCCTGTTCCTGTCGTCACTTATTGTTCCATTAGTGTCGATGTGTTTGCAGTCGTACGTTAAGACTCATTTTCACTTTTTACTCATTTTCACTTAGAAATCCAGGATTTGTTTGTTTGTTTGTTTGTTTATAATCCAACTTCTCCTGAATTTCAGTTTCTTAAATAAATACCAATAATAAATTTACAGGTTTTATTGTGTCAGAATAAAAACTGAAGATAACGAGCCGTCGTAGCTTCGCTGCTTTTTATTGTCCTGACATTTCTCACGAGACGTCACTGAGTTCATAACGGTAACTCCAGGACTTTCCAGGTCATTACAGGACTTTCAAGGTCTGTCTTAGAAGTCCATCTTTACCTGAAATTCTTCTGTCCTCCCACTGAAAAGCAACAGACGCAGATATGAAAACTCCTGCTGTTGGTACCTGGAATCTCTCTCCAAAGTTCAAAATATTCCAGGACATTCCAGGACTGTTTCAGTCTTTGTCGGGACAGAAGCTGAGTGAGTTTTAAAAAGCAGCTCAGAGAGAAATGAGGCTGAAAATGAATTTGTAAAACATGAAAAAACAGAAAATGTGAGAGGAGAATCTGCTGGTTTCCAATAATAAATGACTGACGAATAAATATGAACTCAGGTGGAAATGGAAATCTATAAATAGACCAAATTACACAGACAATTCTTTCCTGGAAACTTTGAAGAAATTAATAAGAAATTATAAGAATAATGGAGCTTTAAAATAAAACATAACCAAAAACTCAGATGGCGTCCTGGTGGTCCAGTGGTTCGACAAAAACATCCAACAGATTCAATCAAATATGGTTCATTTATACACAAAGACAGAAAAAATAACTACAATAAAAATAGATGTTATACATGAAGCTGAAGCTGCTCTTTGACAATGACCTGCTCACCTTTTATGCAGTTTTTATGCAGAGTTGGTGGAGCCCAAAGAGCTGAAAGGAGAGTGAATATTGAACTTATATTCATCTGATGGACACAAACTCTGCTCCAGTGGGATGATCATGTTGATGTGGAGTTTAAAAGCTGCATTCAAATGTCTTAAGTTTCTACATAAATGCTGATCCTGACAGGTCTATGATGAGCCTTTATCAGCTAATAGCATCAGACATGTCACAGCTAAAGCACGTGTGGGTTTGGACTGCTCCAATGTGCTTGAAACAAATTTAAATGATTGACAAATATATAAATAATAACCATTTGATCTCAGCAGAAAACATGAATTCATTGGATTTCTTTAAACTAACAAACTGCCAAAGTTTGACTGGATTTGTGTTTTCCAAATGATGATGAAGTTAAGAAAACACTGAAAAACCAGCTGGGCTGAGTTTTTGATTTATTTGTTAATTCTAATTCTATTTTCTTTAAAGATCCTGTATGTCTTACTGTTTCACTGTAATATAAATAATAAATGATTTTAACAGCTGTTTTTAATGTTCTCATATAAAGTCCAGAGATGTTAAACAGAAGGTAAAACTGAGGGAATCAGGATTGGTGGGATTTTAAAACCATCAATCCCCCAAATTCCTCCAGTTTAAACTCGACACTTTTTACACAGGTTGTTGAGAAAGATGACGAGTCTGTAGGTGGAAACAGGTTGATATTGGGAATGTGTGTCAAACTTTCCACCACTGACCAGAAAACTAATATTATTTTCCAACTCAGTCTTAAAATGAAACTGTTGGAAGGAGACTTGTAGGTTTTCTGCTCAGCAGCTGGATGCTGTTGGTGGTTTTGTTATGAGGAGAGCTGTTAATAATGTACATGGAGCAAGAGGAAGAACATTTATTCCTTCAGATGTTCTCAGTATTGATGGTTTCTTTATATCTTAAGATCTTTTGATGCTGACTGGATTCAAACCTGCACTGATTGCAATCAAAAGTTCTCATCACCTGAAAATAAGAAACAGCCACAGTGGTGATGATTTGGGACATAAATGTGATTTATTAACCCTTAAAATTCCAACATTACACATATTCAGTAATCTCACAGCTGCATGTTCCAGTATTTAATGAGTCAAACAGGATACGTCTTCAACTTATATGATTCATTTACAGAACAGAGCACAGAGTCGACTTCTAAATGAAACCTTTTGTTAAAACATTATGAAAACACAGACTTTAGTTGTTCATACTATTATTTATTAGCCTGAACTCTGCTGCAGCACAGTGTTGTGAGTTTTAAGATTCTTACAAAATGTTAAACAATAGAGAAACACCTGAGAACTGAAGATGTTGGTGGGAGACTTTCTGCTACTGTAACTTCAGCTTTTCTGAAAGAAATGGATCCACCTCACAGAGAGCAGCGATCAGAGCTGAACTGGCTTTTGGCCCTTTTCCTCGCACCATGTCGATCACCTGTCGTGCTTTCTCTGCTTTGTTCAGTGTTCTGGCAAACTCCATTTCACCATTATTTATGACCCCACGCTGCAGGAGTTTATCCAGCAGCTTGCGTAGATTAGGTTCAGACACCCCGTCAATAAACTGTTCCCGAACAGACTTCAGCTTCTCGTCTGCGGGGACACTTGGAGTCTCTGCCGGACCAGGACCTGGAAGATGAAGAAGTACCTGTGTTCAGTAACCAGCTCTGATTTAGAGCTGCAAATAAGGATTTTTTTCATTACTGATTGTTTTTCAATTAAGTGATTAATTGATTGGTGTATAAATGCCAAAAAATGTCCATCCCAGTCAAAGGCGACATCTTCAAATGTCTTGTTTTGTCCAAAACCCAAAGATATCAGCTTACAATGATAGAAAAAAGATAAAAGCATTAGATATTAGAGAAGCAGCGACTAGGTAATATTTGAGAGATTCCTCTTTGAGCTGGCCTCCATGAACTCTAGAAAACTCTTAAGACGTCTCTTTATTGCAACAAGTTAATTCGTTTCTGTTTTATTAGTAACATTAAGTTTTGTATTTCCACATATAGTGATTTAATTTTGAAGTAAACACGTACAGTATTTTATTTTGAAGTAAACGCAGTTGAAGATTTGAGCGTAGTCAGACTAAACTTTATTACTTAACTTAAATTATTACAAGCCAAGTAAAGCCTGAATCCTCAACTTGAACTCCTGAAGAAGAAAACAGCGCTTGAAACTGAACCTCTACCTGCTCTCTGAGAGCAATACTGCGAACTAGAAGATAAATCGGCATAAAGACTCTTTCAGAGCAGCCTGAAATCACTTGATTCTCTACACCTACGAAGATGAGCCACAGCTACAGCTGATCCGAGCTCTTTCACTTCAACACCGCTGGTGATGCTGCATCAGACAACGCTGGACCTGCCGAGATGACACCTCTACCACGACGAAACACCTCAACAGTGAGGCATAACATGGCTTTGTGATCAAGGGTTGATGTTGAATAAAGGTTGAAAATAAAAGAGTTTATTTAGAGAGGTCGAATTAGCTTTCCCTTAGCATTCCCCGTAATACTGATGTAGCCTCGAGCCACTCTTGCTGAATCATTTTCTTTATTATTTTATTATCATTCTTAGGCTTTATTTATTTATTTATTCATTTTACTTTCTTTTTATTTATTATGTTCTGTATATTATCTGTATATATTATATTATCTATACTTTATCATGTATCCTCAAGACATTTAGCTATTAATAAATGTCTTCATTTATCCTAAAAGTGTTTGGTTGTTTCTTTGAGCTGCAGTAAACAGAGTTTGGGACAAGAACTTACGATCATCAGACTGATTTATTGATTAAACTGAATAAGGGTTAGTGCTCCCTCCTGGCATTAACAGATCCTAACCAAAAAGGAGGTGGTGCCCCAATAACGAGGTAATTAATTAATAAAGTATTAATACTCCTACATCAGTCATGGGTTTGTCTTAAATACATACTGTACATTTTAAAATCCCTTTAACAGTGTCACAAAAGTAGTCACTCCATGCATATATTTATTTAATTATTACAAATTTTAATTTGAGTCTCTGCCCCTCCAACATCCTCTGCACATCCCTGAATACAAAATTTCCAATATTAGGGATAATATTGTGGCTTCCTCTGCTGGTGGGTGCGACCTCTCTTCTTCTACAGTCTTAACTCAGTGCCATGCTGTCCACACTCTGTCCAACTTTGCTCCTGTTCAACGTAGTGAACTACAGGAAGTGGTGCAGAAGTAAAGTTCGGCAACTTGTGCTATTGGCCCAATGCCTATTAAGTTGTTCAAAAATGTTCTCAGCTGTTTGGTAGATGATGTCCTTGAGATTGTAAATGTCTCCCTACTCTCTGGAATCTTTCCCACAGATCTCAAACATGCTATTATAACACCTTTGTTGAAAAAGAGTAATCTTGATCCATGTGTACTACAGAGAACTACAGATCAATCTCAAACTATCCATTCCTGGGGAAAATTCTTGAAAAGGTTGTATACCAACAATAACATATGCATCTGTTATCTAACAATTTGTTTGACATTCACCAGTCTGGTTTTAGAGTCACCCACAACACAGAAACTGCCCTGGTCAGAGTTGTTAACAATCTTAAAATTAGCTTAGACAACCATAAAGTCTCTATTCTTGTACCTTCTAACCTCAGTGCAGCCTTCGACACTGCTGACCATATAATTCTTCTTCTTCTTCAGCGCCTAGAACTTAGAGGCAGAATTCTTAATTCTTCCTCTCTTACTGGAAGATCTTTTTCTGTTTCTATTGGTAACTTTGAATCAGTTGAAGTCAGCACTCCATATGGAGTTCCTCAAAGGTCAATTCTCAGTTCACTGCTGTGTAATTTGTATATGTTCCCACTTGGGTCTATGATTCACCAATACAATATTTGATATCACTCCTACGCTTATGACACAGTTATACATATCTGTTTCTGGCAAAGAATTATTCTAAAAAGTCAAGACTAAGAACATATTTCAGTCAAGTCAAGTAAGGCAACACATCATCTTTCCCAAAAGTCAAAATAGATCAGAACAAAGCAGAAAAAAATACCAGAAAATTCTAAAAATGTCTATTATAGTTCCCCAGAATGCAAGGTGATGTCTTCAAATGTCTTTTTTTGTCTGACCACCAGACCAAAACCCCAAAATATTGAGTTCACAATGATGTAAAACAGAGAAAAACAGGAAATGGCTCTGTCCAAAAGTAACAAAGTCCACCTAACAGCACCTGCAATGCTCACTGGTTTTTATGTTAAAATAATCTAAGCTAAGTGGCTGCTGGCTGTAGCTTCATGTTTACTGTACAGACATGAGAGACATACAGTATGTATCTGAATATCTAACTATCTGACAGAATTTCTCTGCCAGAATAAGCATATTTTACAAAATGTCAAACCTTACTTTAGTGCAAATAAATGTTTGAAATTTCCAGGACCGGCTTAAGACTGATATTAGGGCTCAGACCAAGATGGACCTGTCACTTTTTAAGGCTGCATCAGACCTTCAGACATTAGCTCTGTATGAAAAACTGCAGCCCTCTCCTTCATCTGAATGGAGGCAAGGCAGTGAGATCCAGAAACATAAAGACACTTCCAGAAAAAAAGTTGAACCTGGCTCAAGTTTTGTTGCAACTAAATGAGAAGTCGTCCAGCAAGAAACTGTGTGGACAAATCACATACATGCAAACACACATTCCTGGTGGATTCCTTTGTAACATGAACGCTGTAACCAAATGTGATGAAAGTAAGGGGAAGTAAAAAAGACTCACGTTGGGGCTGCAGAGCACCACAGACATCTGCAGTGTCATAGTTTAATGCTTCTTTTGAAGAAGTGACCGAACCTGCAGAAGAAGAAAAACATCAGGAGAGCCCAAATCCAATGTCTACTCACTCACTTAATTCATATATCTACCTGGGTTAGTTGAGGTGATGTTAATGTTTACGTTGCCAGTGTTAGAACTGGTGATGGAAGGAGCGACCATGTTGCTTCCACTCTGAGCAGAACAGCTGCGTTGGTGGGAAGTGACTACGAAAGAAACCACAAAAGTTATTTCAGCAGTTTTCTAACAAAAACACAGAACATGAAAAAATGACAAATCAATCTCTAACATTTACATGTTTTTTGTTAACACATTACTATTAATAGAACACTGTAACTCATAACTCATGTAATAATGTATGAAATGCATGTGACTCTGCTTTTCATATTCCTTGTCCATAAGCTGTCCATATTTCCACTTCTTGACTTCACGGGCAGAAGAAGAAGCAAATCAATGTAGAAGCAATGTTGTTTATGAGATACTTTTTATATCCCCAGCAAACATACAGAGATTCCTTGCTTTATATGGAGAGATGTATTTCAAGAATCCTATAAACACTCTTCTAACCATATAGATAAAAATATTTAATCCACTGAATTATGAAAAAAACCCTTTTAACCATTTAACCATTTTCCCAAATTTCAACTCAGTTTCCTATCCAGGTACCTAACAGGCTGCCATCTCTGTTTTTATTCAGAAAGGAAATTGCTTAAAAATATTTTCCATTAGTCAGCAGACCAAATATTTTTTCATCCAGATTTATCTAAAATACATCTTTTTTCTTTCTTAAATACAACCTCTCAGAATTCTGTAACATTGTCTGAAGGCTGCATCACAAATCCAGAAGTGGATCTTTGATTCATTATTAGAGCAATAATGTCTTGTGGACTGTAGATTGTAACTGAGGTCTAAACTCTGACATGAGGTGAAGTTCTGCTGCAGCAGAGTGAAAGATTTACCTGTTAGATACACAACACGTTTCCACACTTGTGTCCCCTCTTGGTCTTGGACCATCAAAGTCACTTCCTCTTGGTTTATGGGGAGGACAACCTCAAATGTTGGGTGGAAATTTGGCCCATCCACTGGATGAAATTCTTTATGCTGAAACCAGTAACAAAGTGTCATTTTCATCCCTGTTGTAAAAAATGTATCTAGTACTCTGATTGTGAATCTATTTTCCAAAAATGTAAATATAATAATTAAGATTGTAACCATTAGAAGTGTTTTAGAACTGACTCACCTCAGGCTGTATCCTGGAGGCCTCATCACAGTGAACACTGTAACTTCGATCATTGATGAGACGACAGTCAGAAGAGCTCTCAATGTGGTCAGCTTCTCCTTGTTGGGCTTTAACCTTCAGTGATAAAACATTTTTATTATGGTGTTTATTCTCAGATAGACAGTGACTTCTCTGCATTATTCATATTCTGTTCTTGTACATGCTGGACATCTATAGATGAATCTAGACGAGTTGTAGGTGGAAGTAAACAAGCCTCCATCACTGTAATGTTTGTAAAGGATTTCCCTTTTTATCTGTCCAGGAGATCCTGTAGAAGCAGTTCTTTGTTGAAAATATAGATAAAGTTATATGTTGTTAATTAAGTTTCTTGTAAAAAATATTATTCTAAGAAAATATCTCAGAATAACATGAAAAATATCTGTTAAAAGAATAAAAGTTTATGACAAAACTGAGCAAATATTTATTTTGTCATGGTGGCAGCAACACGCTGCTATATGGAATACCTAGATATTTAATTTTATATTAATCTAGCCCACTATTCAATATTCACACCAGCTGGTGCTGGTATCACGAGTGACACTGTGACAGACAATAATGTACTCCAGAGAAAACCCAGAAAAAAAAATTAAAAACGAAAAAGAGCAATCTGAAGATTTCCAGTTCAGATCATTATTATTCTGAATTATTCTTACTACAGCTTGATAAGGTTTGATAACAGGTATAGAGGAGTGAGGTGTAGCTGACTGTTCAGCCTGTTTTGAAACAGCTGTGGTTTAAAACATGAGTTCAGGTTGATGGTAAGCACATACTGTATGACAGATAGTTTTACCTCTTTCAGATCAACTTTGCCTGGCAGCAGAAATACATTGAGTTTTTGAAGACATGTGTTCACAGGTCGAAGGAACAGCAGAACCTGGCCTGTTGGTCTGCTGTTCATTAATCTCTTATTGAGTTTCCGGAGCAGGCCAAAGGCAGAGAGATGAGGGACGTTCACAACCACATGAGTGTTTGTAATCTCCAGCCTGCCCTGGAAGCTCATTGCATCATCAGCGATGTGGGCGACAGACAGCGGACCTTCAGGGAGTGGAAATGTGAAAACATCAGATTTATTTTACTAACAACAACCTCATTATAATGTTAGTGCTCATTTTATTTGATTTCTAGGACACTCAGTCTGGTGAGTGAAGAATTAAACAGTTTCCCAGGTCGGTCAAATCATCCAACATGACTGTCAGTGTTGGTGGGTGGGAAGTCTGTTAGTGTCGGTGCACTAACAGGAGACTTATCGTTGTTTTAATAAAACTCACAAAGCACAATAATCAGCTTACCATCCATGGTTTCACAGTGTGGCAGCTGGAGCTGACTGACAGCACCGTCAGGACTCTGGATGTTGAACAGCGGCCCTGCAGCCATCTTGCCAACTTGTTGTAGGTGACTTTCATCCCATTGGACAGTCCTGTACCGCAGCTCCGCCCCCTGAGTCATAACAAACACCAGTCCAGTCAAAGTACACCGGAACACACCTGGACCAGGACTCCTGAACCTGTAGGACACAGAGGAGCTGATTAAACAACACAAACACAAGCTCATTCAGCCTTTTTCCTGGTTTGAATGAATAAAATCTAAAGAATGAATTTGCTGAACAAAATGTGCTGTGACTGCTGCAGTGCTTAAAAAGCTGTAGAGCAAACTGCACTGCTGGACAAGAGGTGAGTGAAGCAGCAGCTGCAGGAGTATGAAGAGTCTGGAAAGTGTTAAAAGCAAAGTTTCATCACTGAAAAGAGTTGAAACAACAGTTAAGTCTGAAGTTAAACTACTGAACAGAGTGGAACCATCTGAAAGGAGGTGAAGTGTTATCACTGAAAGGAGGTGAGGTGTCATCACTGAAAGGAGGTGACTATGTTCAAGGATGAAATATTCTGCATCTTCTGTTTTGGTTACCTGTATGAAATGTTTGCAGACTCAGTCAGCACTTCGGGTGTGAAGTCCTAAAATGTAGAAAGTGACAACATTAGTAACAGAAACTGACCACCAGGACATGAACCTCACTGCTTCAGTTTCTACTCCACCTGCACTCTGTACTGTTTACTCATCACCTGATTATCACTAGTTCATGATTAAATGATCAGTTGCTCTTTAACTTTACATTCTTCAGTGAAAGATCCTGCAGGACTACGTTAGACAGCAGCTGGTGGTTTCACAGATGAGGAGATAGAAATGAATTATGAGGAGTTTCTGATGGAGGAGGAAGGAGCAGCGAGTGAGAGGAGAGGAAATGAGGAAAGTTTAGATGTAAGGAGTATTAACCTCTGGAGGAACCTGAGTCTGATCAATAACACATTAATAAACATGTTAAAGTAGAAAATGGACATTTGTATTGACTCTACCTCTCTGGACAACCTCTCTGGATCATCAGGATCCAGCTGATCCTCTCTGTTGTCCTCAGACACATTGAGGGTTGTGTTGGATGTGGACGGACCTGAGAAGCAGACACACAGCAGATGTTAAACTCACTTCTGGACATCCTTGTGGTCCAGTGGGTTAGACTCATACAGAAAGCTGCAACACAAAGTCCCAATTTAAGGCTGGACAGAGACTTTCGCTACATGTCTCCTGTTAGTCTCTACTGGAAAACCCTCCAGTAAAGTCAAGATTGCAAAGAAATATTGTAAAAAGTTTCACACAAAGCACATCAGTCATTTTTCAGTCGAGACCATGTTTGAACAAAAAAATTTACTCCAAAACTAAAGTTAAATTTGATTTACAAAGTGTCCGTTAAGTGTTTTTACTGTATTATTTCAATCATTGCAGTGAAGCAAACTGTCTTGTTTTGCACAAACTGTCAACAAACATTTTAATTCATCATTCCATGACTTTGGACATTTGAACACAAGGATAAAATCCAAACTCAACACAGAAATGACTGAGAATCAAACTGCAGACCTTCTTGCAGTGAGGCAACACATCATCTTTCCCAAAAGTCAAAATAGATCAGAACAAAGCAGAAGAAAATACCAGAAAATTCTTAAAATCTCTATTATATTTCCCCAGAGTGCAAGGTGATGTCTTCCAGTTTCAAAGTTCTGTCTGATCAACAGACCAAAACTCATAAATATTGAGTTCACAATGATATAAAACAGAAAAAAATGGCTCTGTCCAAAAGTAACAACATCCTCCTACTATCACCTCTAATGCTCATTGATTAACACTTGATATCACGTTTGTTTAATCTGGACAAAAACTGAAGTGTTAAAACAACAATCTCCCACTATATAGGAGTTCAGTCTCATGGTCATTCATCAAATAGTCAAATTTAATCTATTGATTTGTGTATATGGACACCAATTTTCCATTTTTTTGTCTTTCAAACTAATGTATTTCTATTGGAAGTTGTCTTTGTGCCTGAACATTTTTTTCTGTCATTCAGGACTTGGGAGCACAGAAGCTGTATTGTTTTTTTTCCTCATTTGTAATTCATTTTTAAACTGTAACCACTACATTACTCAACATTACTTATCCTCGTTTTTATTTCTTAGTCCTGTTGGCGGACCGGATGACCCACTACCAGGAAGTAACTCACTGCAGATTTGAATGACATCCTCAACACTTTTCAACACAAAAACACGTAAGTGTCCTTTAACTCAGCAATATGATGGGTTAATGTTACGGTCATCGGTTTTAATCATTTCACCTTTGATTCTGAGAAATCAAGTTGTTATGTCAGTTTTGGATGATAGCGGAAGTGGCTACATTAGCCTACCCATGATCCTCAGCGACCGTTACTATAGTGAAGACACCAGCTAAAGCCATGACGTAATAGACTTATATTTAGTATAACATTATATTATACTGCAGACTGGTGGTTACAATCAGGAACAAAAGACGGACG
Organism: Thunnus albacares; assembly: GCF_914725855.1. Lineage (NCBI taxonomy): Eukaryota > Metazoa > Chordata > Actinopteri > Scombriformes > Scombridae > Thunnus > Thunnus albacares. Next base: position 1,081,871 of record NC_058126.1, on the reverse strand, counting down.
GACAGACAGATGCCTACGTTTTGTTTTGTTTTTTGGCCTTTTCTCTCCCATTGGCCTGCGTCAACATCACATGACTGTCAAGTTCCTGTCTGCTCAAACAGACAAATAGCTGCCATTCGTTTATTTCTTAGTGGAAAATGCGATATTTTAAGATGGTATCAGTATTAAAATGCGTTTTGATAACGTTTCTAGTGAGAAACGTGCAATTTATTTTCATAATATTCGTTCAGTGAATGTTTGTGATATTTAGTTTGTCACTTGGAGATTCTTGCAGGCTTTCTATTGTTGCTATGGTGGTTGCTATGAACGCTGCTATCACGTAGTTGTAACTGTTCGCTCCAGGGATGAATTGAATTTGAAATCCTGAATTTTAAGCTTTGTGATTGGCTGACCGGAGAAGATCAGTTTCCCTCATGGTTAATGTTGACTTTTTAATGTATGTTACCATAGAAACCGCTCTGAAAGCAGGACAGTTAGTCGTTAATCTACTGCATTTATAACATATTGATAAGCATTCAGGAGGCAGTTTAATACCTCCTTAAATAGCTCCTTAAACACAGTCTGAAGTGCAGCATAACTCCCACTGACGCTGAACACCAACCCAAACCCCATTTCTACAATACCAGCTAAAATATCTGACATTTTTACTTTTTCTTGGCATAGATCATCTAGCTGCAGTGTAATTATTAGTTCGGCTTTACTAGATGTTTGATATATTCAGTACATATATAATTTTACAACTTTTGTATTTACAACCCTATTTTGCAAATCAGAAGAACTACAACTGGAGAAACGGGAGAAAAGAACTACTACTGATTTGTGTCAAGCTGTATGGTGCAGCTCGAGGGAACTGTAGTTTGTTTTTGTTTGTTTTGTTTTTTTCCTAGAATTGGGAGTTGTAAATACTGAATTGAGAATACACTGAGGAGTTTAAGGTGATGGTAAACACTTTTGTGTGATCAGATTTTAAATATCTAACCATCTCAACCATATTTTACCGCCTCCCAGTTGTTGACTCTACTCACATGACAGCTGATGATCAGAGCTCTCTATAACAGTTAGTCCCATGTCTGAAGCCTCTTCTGTTGCTGAATTATAAGACTTCAAACACATGTATTTGGTTTAGCTCTATGACAGTTTTAATTTTCTCATTTCATGGACAAAGTCCGTCCCAGACCTAGTTTCAGAAAGCACTTTGAAAGCCCAAGATATAAAATGAAGCTTTATGTTTGTTTGTTTTTTTCTTTTTTAGTGGACATGGTGACCAAAATGAGTCACCTTCAGGTATTATAATACTGCTGACAATCTAGTACATTACTCCAGGTTTGGAGGAAGGCCTGAAGTGCTTGAGTTGGGTTAGTGCTGAAAACACCAACCTGTTGTCATTCATGCATATGCTGCTATTCACACAACCCTGGAAATGTTGATAATGTTGATAACCCTGTCTTCATCCCGTTTATACACACACACACACACAACATTGGAGTTCTTTATTGGATGCTGTGGCTCAATATTAATTGAGGAAGACTATTTTTTTAAGAAAGATTGTATTTCTACATTTCTCAGAATCGAAGAAGAAATAATGAAGACTGATGGTCTTCACATTAACCTGTTGTATTGCTGAGTTATCAAGGACACTTTTGTGTTTTTGTGTTGAGAAATGTTAAAGATATCATTAAAAGAAAACCTTAACATGGTGACAGTGAGGAAGAGACTTCCGGGCGGCTGATACTCCAGTCAGCCAATCACAAAGCTTCAAATTTTGGATTTTAAATTCATTTCATGCCTGAAAAAACTGTTTTTTATTGAGAGAACATCATCAAAAAGTTACATAACAGCAAACGCAAAGACAATGATTCAAAAAACATGCAAGTATGCGATAGCAGCGTTCACAGCAATCACCATAGCAACGATAGAAAGCCTGCAAGAATCTCCGTAATAAGTGACAAACTGAACATCACAAACAAGATTTTAAACAAGATTTTACCAGCTGACAACTGCAGGATCAGACAGCTGGAGAGCTGAAGAGCTGCAGGATGAGATGTGAAGAGGATTTCTGTTGTTTTTGTGGCTGCCAGCAGCTCTTCCTCCCTCAGACAGTCAGAGACCTCCTCCAGCAGGCCAGCACCACTGTAGCTGCTGTTAGCTCTCAATCGGCATATATTTGAAAATGAGCGCGACGCTGGACGAGGTGGGCGTTATCATTCTACCATTTATCAGGGCCGGACTGGGAAAATCATTCAGGCCGTGAAATATAGCCCCAAGTTTTTAAGCGGGGGGTCTGGGGGTTCTCCACTAGGAAAATAATAGTGACAAAGACTTGATTTCCTGCATTCTGGTGAATTTTAGTGCATGTGAATAACTAATGAACCAACAACTGATTAGTATAATGTACTGTTATGAACCTCAAATAAAACCAAAGGTACATATTATTACGGAAGGACGACACAAGGACTAACTTTTAATCAATATTTATTAAATAATAAATAACTAAATAAACAACTAATATACTAACAAATAGAAAATGTCTTGTACCTGCAGGTTGCTCTGAAGTAGTGGGCTTCTGTACTACTGTGGCACCACTGCTTCTCTCTCCACCTTCAAGAAGAAAAAAGCAAGAGCACAGCACAGCATATCTTTTAATGTACCAATATAATACAGTTAACAACTGCACAACATCCTCCTCAGTTTACTGATATACACTAACAGTTACCCATCAAAGGTTAAAATAGTCCTTTAACCAACACAAACATTAAATAACACAGATCTTCAAGTTTCAACTAATTACAGTAAGTTAGCTTGAATACTGACAGAAGACGTTGTGTTGTCTCAATAACTTTAAATTATGATCTCAAAGTAAATTTCACCAAAACGAATTAATAAAAAATAATATTAACTTTTATTATTGATTGTCCAGTCCGGGCCTGACTGTGTCACTAAGTCACTTCAATCTGCTCCAAAAGCTGCTTCAGTAAAGTTTGGATTTTCAACAAAGCTGCAACATGCAAACTCAGTGGGACTCACAAATGACCTGCAATTCACGAGCAAAGATTATTGGTGAAATGTGACTTTGATAACATGAAACTGTAACACAGGTCTCAGTAATGTCCATCATTAAATCTAAAATCATGAAACATATCAAGTCCTCTGTCAGACAGATCTGCTGTCTGCATGCAGGCTGAAACATGACAAACTAATATGATGTGATATAAAAGCATTTCTCTGACTGATGTGCTCCTGAGCTGATGTTTGACAACTTCATCACCAGATCATTCCTGCTGATCTTTTTTAAAACGCTCTTCATCACCTTCACAGCCGTAGCAAATTCATATTTCTGCACCATCAGATCCACAGTTTCCTGTCTGTCTGCCTTCAACAGCCAGCTCTCTTTGATGGGTTTAATGTCTTCAACCTTTTCATCCCTCAGGTAGAACTTTAATTTCTTGAATTCCTTACCTGATTCCAGAGTGTTGTCAGTCTTCATCATCTTGGCTCTCTGGTAAAATCAGAGAACATTGAAGGACAGTTATACAACAGTTATGTTTCTGTCTGTTGGTGTTTCTACTTGATCTGACTGATTGGACAAAAGCCCAGTTTGGCCGCAGTCGTTAAAGTGTCAGAGAAACTCAAGAGGATCTTCAGTAAAAACGTCTCATCACAAATCTACTCAGTAGCTGTTCTGGAGCTTTCTATCATGTCACACGGTCTTCTTCTGCAGATGGAGTTTGCACAGTTGTCATGGAAATGTAGATGTTCAGATATTTTACAGGTTTATAAATCAATAAAATAATCTCCATGACAGGTCCAGTTAGTCTTCTGCTTTAGCCCCTCACCTGTTTGTTGTAGTTCAGTGAACTCTGGCGACTGAGAACGCCTGAAAATGAGGGACTTCTCTTCAAAATTTAAACAACTTTTAAATAAAAAGGAAGACATCTTATAAGTGTACCAGTAAGCCAAACAGTTCCCCAATAAAGAGTAAGTGAAACACGATGACTATCCTCCTGTAATATCAACCTTTTTCATCCTGTTTCATCCTTCCTGTCTGTCTCTAGTTATGATAAATCACGTCCTAGTCCTGACTAATGATGCTGATTAATGATACCAGAGAAGATCAATAAACTCAGCAGGTTCAGTCTGTGATTTTGATAATTCTATGACGAGTTTTGAAGACTCAAAACCTTTCGGAGCATTTTGTGTTCTGCAAGAAGAAACACAGTTCGGGTGTTTGTGTCAGAACTGGGCCTTTAGTTTCTAACAATGCATCAGAACAATGAAAAAAACTGTAAGTAGCATAAAACAGAAATAGTTAAGTACAGAACAAGTATCTCTGTTACAGGCAAGAACAATATTAAATGTTCTTCCACTGCTGCCACACCTTCACACCATCTATCAGGGTACACAGTCTGACTGGTCTGATGGTAAAAGACAGTCAGTTCAGATGATGTCATGTTACTCTTCAGGATCTGCTCACTCTGTATGTATAGGCTGTAATGTTCCAGTGTATCAAACTGAGTATAAATATACTGTTTCAATGTTGTTGGTAAATCACTTGATGCTATTGTTAGATTTTTTTTATGAAAACAACAAATTTTTGGTCTAATAAAAACAACAACAAAGATTTGAAGCCTGCAGAAATGTAACCTGATTAATTCTGAAATATTCACATGTGAGTTTTGACTCGGTGCTCCTCTACAAGACTGCTGATGATGCTGAACCTGCCTTCAGGCCTTCATCATTTCAGGTGATATCATACTGTTGTGCTGCATATTCACAAACACATTTACTAAATATTCAAATAACCATGAACCTACATACACACTATGAACATGGAGCCAACATTCCGTCCACCAATCAGGGTTTATCAATATTTGTATCAACATCTGGTGACTATTGTGGGATTGGTTCTGTCAATCAAATCTGATCAATAACCAACACAGTCCTGGTTATCTGAGTGTTAAACTCTCAAGATGTTTGTTTGTTTTTTAACTTTGATTGTTGCTGATTGAATCATAAATAATGTTTTCAAGGAAACAGTCTTAAACAGTCTTTTAATCAGCGCTGGAGGAAGTATTCAGTGTAAAAATACTCCATTACAAGTAAAAGTCCTTCATTTAAAATCTTACTTAAGTACAGAAGTTTTATCAGCAAAATGTACTTAAACTATTAAAAGTAAAGCTACTCATTATGTCAATTATATCCTTATATATTATAACTATTATTTTTATGGCTGATGCATTAACGTGTAGCTGGTCATATATGGAGATCATTTTTAGCAATAATATAGTTTGTCAAAATATGAGATGATACAAACATGGGCAGCACTTTACATTCCAGCTCGTTAATAACATGGTAATAGTGGGGTGATATTTTGATAATTAAGAGGTAATAATGTAAATATAATGGTAATTAACAAGTAATAGCTTGGCATTAACAATGGATATAACTAGGTAATATTAGACTTAGTTTTGTAACAAGGGGCCAAAAACAAAGGGGTAATATTGCGGAAAGACATCTGAAGATACAAACTGCATAACTACATGGTTCTACTTATTTCATGTTATTAGATTAAACCAACACCAAGATGCACAGTGATTACCTGGAAAAACACCTGGTAGTTTGTGGGCCCTATTTTAACTGTGCATGTGCAACGACAAGCACAAGGTGGTAGTTCTTACGTGCACGGACTGTATGGGTGTCTCCATGTACACCTGCTATTTTGGTTTATGTCTGTGCAGCAATGGAACATGCAAAAGGGCTCAGTGAAGGTAAATATAGATCAGCCAGTGTGGTGATTAATAAATACTCTCTCAGCCAGTCACATCACTGCTCTCATAGCTCTGAAACAGCTGAGCCAATCACAGTTAAATGTGATAACGACAGCTCAACAAACAGAAAGCTTTTCTTCAGGAAATGTCTGGACGGCTCAGAGCACAATGACATTAACACACATCACCACAAATCCGCAGCCAAAGACAGATGGAGTAGTTTTATTCATCAGTTAGTTACTATGATAACAATAGAAAGAAATAAAGACATTGATTTGGTGAAGCCGTTTATATGATTCTATTGGACCATCGCTATTTCAGCAATGATTCTCATGTATCTCATCTCGTACATGGTTGTATGATACTAATAATTGATGTTACTCAACAGAGTTTGCATCGTAATTTGTTTCAAGGATAAAACATGAGACGTTACTTTTGCTAAAAAGAAAGTTTGAAAAGAGGCTGATGAGCTGCTAACCCGACGCCTCTTTCATATAAAAGCAAAATACTGAGTTATAACCGACCAGTCTGATGTGTTTAGAGGTGTGTGTGGTTATTCTGTATCAACCTGGTGACATCAGGTGATTTAATGAAGGTAAACACAGTGAACAGCTGTGCGTAACAGCACTGTGCTCTAGCGCAGCACTTCTCAGAGGCTGCAGATTTATCAACATATCAGTCCTGCTGCCTTCAGATGCTGCAGAGATTTAATGAACTGAAGGAGAAGCTTCATATGGTATAAAGCAGCTGTGGACAGCAGATACTATAAGACCCTGTTTACACCAACATGCGTCTCCACATGCTACAGTTACCACTTGTGATCGGTTGTCACTTCCCTGCTCTGTATGCAAATAACCATATAATATCTGTTTGCAAAGCCCAAATTCATGTTGTTTTTAACTGGTGGGAGGACTGGAGGTCTATTTACCCTCCATCCAAAGCTGTGTTCAACTTGTTTGATGACAGGACAAACAAATATACAATGATTGGCTCTCACAATGTGTCTGAACATACACACACACAGACGCACACAAAAGCATAAAAGCGTATATATGGCATATAACAAATATAGACTTATATGCAGCGATCTCCCTGCAGCTGCTTCTCCACATTGAGAGACGCTGTGCACATTTACGCGTGAGGCACAGCAACATTACTTCATTAATTATTCAAACACATACAGTGAGACTGTTGGGAGTAAATCAGCCGTCCTTCTGATAAATCCTGAGCTCATCATGTCGAGCAGCACAGCAAAACTAAAAACTGTAATTATCAACTTGACAGGACAGAGGAAACTATCAAGGGGAAACAGAATCACATTTAGCTTCTGAAATATTTTTAGACAGACGAGCGAAAAACAAGTTATTTTCTGGTTTTGGTTTAATCTCTATTCCAACTGCTGATTTGAAGAGGAAAACATGTTTGGGGAACAGGAAAAACAGGAAAAAATGCAAAGTGGATTTTGTTTTTTTGATTCACATGAAAAACAGAAAAACAAAATAATGCATTTATCCTGTTATAAAATAAGTTGAATAGCTTTGGACGGACTGGGAGGCAGCAACGTCCTTCCCGTGCCTGGTCTGCCGGAAAATAGAGGATGTTAGTTGAGTAGGCGGTCCTTCAATGTGGCCCAGGATGCACTGCGTCTACACTGCTGAATGAATGTGGCCACATGCGGTCCAGACCACCTCCAAATATGGTCTGAGTGATCCTATCTCAATGCGTCCTCAATCTGTACTTAGAGCTGTCCACTTGTGATCAGATCACCAGAGACGCATGTTAATACCAGGTGTAAACAGGTGAATCACCCACATTCATTTATAGATCAATGCAGACTGATTGCCTTTCCTGCTTTAACCACATTAAATGTTATTTTCTGTGCTGACTTTGGTTGGAGTGCTTAATTGAAGTGTTATTTATATTTTAAGCATTAATAATTGTTGCAGCACGTCTGCAGCAAGTATTTAGTTTAATCCTGTTGATAAAATCACCAAAGCAGCAGCGTATTGACGTTGTGCTGTAAATAGACGTGGTTCTGAGACGTCCATTTTTAGAGCGACATCTAGGACCAAATTTAAACCAAAATACAACAACTGTCTTTGCGCTGCTTCATTTCAATGGACCTCCCATCTGTCTGCACTTCTCCTCCCTCATGTGCACCGTGTGCTCTGTGCTGGTCACCAAAATACCACACAGACAGGCAAAGTGAGTTTCAAGGTCAGAAATACCAAACAGCCAGAGCGCTGCTTGTGCTGGTCGTTGCACCTCCGTGAGAATACGGCCCACTGTGTAATAGCCATGAATCAGTGCTGCAAAATGCATAAACTTCCTTTCATGTTATGTAAGATATAAAAAATGTGTATTTTCTTCAGCATCAAAATACCATAATTAAAAAACATAAAAGGCTTTGCTATGAAGTTTGATGAGTGAAATATCTACATGAGCAGCACATATTTCTCAAACTTTTCATCAACAACACCACATGTTTAGTTCAAAGTGGTAGAGTTGGGCCTACCAGGTGTGTTTCCAGGTAATCACTATGCCTCTTGGTGCTGGTGTTAGTTTAATATAATATCTAGGGCTGTAGTCTGCTGGTCGACTGGTCGATTAGTTGGTCAATATGCTCTCGTCTGACTAAATTCTCATTGGTCGAATAATCTCCGTGTTACTTTCATAAGGAGAAAAGTGCTACATCAACAGCTTTCCAGGATTAATCCATTATTTCCTGTGGCGGGAGGGACAGACTAACAAATTACCTGTGAAAACGGGGGTGTATTCAAAACACCCCCGTTGTTTTCACAACTTTGAACTCTCCCAACCTGATGGAGGGTTGGGTGAGTTCTGGGTCTAACTGTACTCAACGCTTAACTAACGTTTACTGAACATACTGAGCGTTTACTGAATCAGTGGTTCTCCATAATGTCACAACAAGAACCCCTGCCAGGCCAAATTTTTTAAAAAATATTTGATATCCAAATGAATATCCATTCATCATCATATCATATCTGTGCAGCGCTGTTCTGGTACGTGAATCAACCTCTGTGTTGTTGCCTGGGATACTGTTGGTAGCGTAACTCTGTTAAGGAATAGCAAGTAAGTAAATAAATAAATAAAGTAAGTAAAAGTACATTACAGACTACAGTGTGTCAGTTAATAAATGCTAAAAAGTCACGTCTGTTTCCCCAAGTGCTGGAAAAGTGAAGGTGGTTAGCTCCAAAGTTAGCAACAATGGGTTAGCATAAGACACAGAAAAATACAGAACAGAGAAATGTAGAAACTGGTAGTAAGGCATGACTATTACACAGAAACTACCAGGTTTGTTTCCAGGTTACAAATCACAACATTAAAAGTCTGGTAATCACCAATTTTGACTATTATTATTATCAAAATATTACCCCACTGTTACCTTGTTATTACCAAGCTGGAATGTAAAGTGCTGCCTAAATATGAAAGAGTAACAAACATATACATATATAATCTTGCACAAAAAATTACACTTAAGTTTGGTACTTTTATATTATGTCACAAGTTATTCATATTTTATAAATATTTGATCAGGTTGTACTTGGTTCAGAAACTAAAAGCTGCTCTAATTAATATTTAATTCATATTAAATAAACGATGGATCAAATGATGATGTGTATGTGAGGAGTCATTCATAGTGATGAACCTTCAGATAATTTTCACTGGGATTTTCTGTTATTTAGTTCAGGTTTCTGCAAAAACATCATCAGTTTGACAGGTCTAATATTGCACCAATAACAATGATACTTGTGTTTACAGTCTATACTTTTAACTGCCTTTTTTCTCGTTGTTTTTATGTCAAACTACATAAATTATTAAACCTTCTTGGTGTGTGACAAAAATCAAAACAATCAGTTTGTTTTCAGTTGAGAGACCTCAGTGAAGCTTTGATTCAATCCACACTTTCTAGAGGTTTTATCTTTATCTTTATCTAAAACAATTATTTATCTATTGAACTATTAAAAAAGTCTGGTATTAATCTGGTATTTTGTTGTTAATAACAAAAACATTAGAGAGGCTGTTTAATGTCAACTTCTAAGACCGTTTACCTCTGCTGGGACGGTGTCTCCTGCTGGGACGGTGTCTCCTGCTGGGACGATGTCTCCTGCTGGGACGGTGTCTCTTGCTGGGACGGTGTCTCCTGCTGGGACGGTGTCTCTTGCTGGGACGGTGTCTCCTGCTGGGACGGTGTCTCCTGCTGGGACGGTGTCTCTTGCTGGGACGATGTCTCCTGCTGGGACGATGTCTCTTGCTGGGATGGTGTCTCCTGCTGGGACGGTGTCTCTTGCTGGGACGGTGTCTCCTGCTGGGACGGTGTCTCCTGCTGGGAGATTCCTCTGTAGATTTTCTCTTCTTGGACCTGGAAGATAACCAGAGAAAAGACTGTTGTTTAATAACCCAACAGTCACTTTTAAACAGAGACCTTTTAGAAACGATGAACATTTTAACAAAATCTCCACATGGCAGGAGACGGGGAGGAGCTATCCACGTATCTGACAATTCAGAAACAACTTCTTCACAAAAACATTTCAAAGAAAAATCCTCATTTAAGCCGTTAGATGTAAGATTTTGAAAAAAAAAAACCATCCACGATCCACCTCTGTCTGGAGCAACAGTCTGTACCTCTTCCCTCCATGTTTGGGCATATTAACCACCTGTATGCCCATAAATCTGAGATGGCTAACATCATGCTAATGTTCATTAAAATGCAGAGCGACACTTTTCACATAAACAGACACAGAGATAACCATCAGTTTAACCATCAGGTAATCTGTGATGTTTGAGAAACTGTCTTTGTTTATAACAAACCTTTTTCTAAAATGTATTTCAAGAATCATAAAACACTCTTCCAAACATCTGGATGAAAACATTTAATCCACTGAATGATAAAAAAGATTTTTAACCATTTTCCCAAATTTCAACTCAGTTTCCTATCCAGGTAGCTGACGGGCTGCCATCTTTGTTTTGATTTAGAAAGGAAATGGTCCACTGTATGATGGAAATAAAAATATTTTCCATTAGTCAGCAGACCAAATATTTTTTCATCCAGATTTATCTAAAATACATCTTTTTTCTTTCTTAAATACAACCTCTCAGAATTCTGTAACATTGTCTGAAGGCTGCATCACAAATCCAGAAGTGGATCTTTGATTCATTATTAGAGCAATAATGTCTTGTGGATTGTAGATTGTAACTGAGGTCTAAACTCTGACATGAGGTGAAGTTCTGCTGCAGCAGAGTGAAAGATTTACCTGTTAGATTCAGATACACAACACGTTTCCACACTGGTGTCCCCTCTTGGTCTTTGACCATCAAAGTCACTTCCTCTTGGTTTATGGGGAGGACAACCTCAAATGTTGGGGGGGAATTTGGCCCGTACTTCGGGCGAAATTCTTGATTCTGAAACCAGAAACAAAGTGTCATTTTCATACCTGTTGTAAAAAATGTTTATCTAGTACTCTGATTGTGAATCTATTTTCCAAAATTGTAAATATAATAATTAAGATTGTAACCATTAGAGGTGTTTTAGAACTGACTCACCTCAGGCTGTATCCTGGAGGCCTCATCACAGTGAACACTGTAACTTTGACCATCGATGAGATCACAGTCAGAAGAGCTCTCAATGTGGTCAGCTTCTCCTTGTTGGGCTTTAACCTTCAGTGATAAAACATTTTTATTATGGTGTTTATTCTCAGATAGACAATGACTTCTCTGCATTATTCATATTCTGTTCTTGTACATGCTGGACATCTATAGATGAATCTAGACGAGTTGTAGGTGGAAGTAAACAAGCCTCCATCACTGTAATGTTTGTAAAGGATTTCCCTTTTTACCTGTCCAGGAGATCCTGTAGAGGCAGTTTTATGTTGAAAATATAGATAAAGTTATATGTTGTTAATTAGGGCCCGAGCACTGACAGTGCGAAGGCCCTATTGTAACTCAAGGAATTTTTCTCTATTATTTTTCTTCCGAAACAAATGCATTTTTGAGGGCCTAAACATGCACGAAAAGTTGTTAAACGTTGTACATACATCAAAAGTGGCGAAAATTTTATATTTTATGGGTCTTGCAAAAAGGCGGGGCAAAATGGCTCGACAGCGCCCCCTAGAAAATTTGGAAAATTGAGCCCCTCGATTGTCGTAGAACAAAGTTCGGTATGCTTATGTACCATGACCAGATGCACCAAAAAGTCTCTTGGACACATACCCCAAGTCCACCACGAAGTCGGCCATTTTGGGTAAAAGTTGCGATTTTGACGCCAATTTGGTCATTTCCAGGCCGCATACTTTAACGAACTCCTCCTAGAGATTTGACCTCAGCAACTTCAAATTCAGTCAGTATCATCTACCGACCTGGGAGATGAAAAGTTATCAAAACGGTGAGTTTTCGACATTGCCAAGGGGGCGTGGCCGGGGGTAGAATTTCGATCCTTCGCCATGAAAAGTGAAACAGTCATAACTCCGGCATACATGATCCTAAGAGACCTAAACCTTTTGTGATTGTAAAGAGTCCCGCCCTGAAGACATCCATGTGGTAATATTGGATCTGAGTCATAGCGCCACCTACTGGCAACAGGAAGTTTTAAGTGCCACTCTTTTGCAAACTACTCCTAGCAGGTTAGTCAGAAACACATAAAATTTGGTAAGCCAAGGTGTAAGACGTTGATGATGATAACTCCTGAAGCCTTTGAGTTTACATCAAAAGCTGTTGCCATGGCAACACATTGTTCACCACAAAATACAAAGCTGTTTTTAAGGGCCAAGACATGCTTGAAAACTCACAAAACTTTGCACACACATGGCAGGTCTTACAGTCTATAATATCGTATTGGTGGCTGGCATAAGTGTGGCAGAATGGCTCTACAGCGCCCCCTACAATATTTCAACGAAGCAGCCCCCACGCCACGTTAAACCTACATGTATTAAAATTGGTACACACATGTATCATGCCAGGGCGCGCAAAAAAAATCTATTGGACCCATAGCTGAAACTCAACAGGAAGTCGGCCATTTTGAATTTAGTTGTCAATTTTGGCGATTTCGCATGTCTTACACTTTTGACGAACTCCTCTTACTGAATTCATCATAACGACTTCAAAATCAATGTGTGTCATCTAGACTAGTTTGTGATCAAAAGTTATTAAAAGATTTAGTTATCGTTGAAGCGTGTGGCTGTGGCGTGGCGTTGAGTTTTGATGTTTCGCCATTCCAGAGGAAACTGTTATAACTTTAGTGTAAATGCTCCAATCTGCCCCAAACTTTCCATGTTTGATAAGAGTCCCGGTCTGAACACGTCTACATGACAATATTCAATCAGTAATGCAAACTGGCTCCATAGCGCCCCCTATGAAATTTCAAGGAAGCAGCCCAAGCAGCAGGCAAAATAGTGGACAAAGGAAGTGATGTTTATCTTATTCTTGCACTGTCTGAAAACAGCCTGGGTCATCTACATGCGAGTGACAGAAGCCCTTCGACTGCGCCACGTGGCAATGTACGCAATGGTGTGAGGGCCCAATCATCGCTGCTTGCAGCTTTAATTATTTAAGTTTCTTGTGAAAAATATTATTCTAAAAAAAATATCTCAGAATAACATGAAAAATATCTGCTATATGGAATACCTAGATATTTAATTTATATTAATCTAGCCCACTATTCAATATTCACACCAGCTGGTGCTGGTATCACGAGTGACACTGTGACAGACAATAATGTACTCCAGAGAAAACCCAGAAAAAAATTAAAAACGAAAAAGAGCAATCTGAAGATTTCCAGTTCAGATCATTATTATTCTGAATTATTCTTACTACAGCTTGATAAGGTTTGATAACAGGTATAGAGGAGTGAGGTGTAGCTGACTGTTCAGCCTGTTTTGAAACAGCTGTGGTTTAAAACATGAGTTCAGGTTGATGGTAAGCACATACTGTATGACAGATAGTTTTACCTCGTCCAGATCAACTTTGCCTGGCAGCAGAAACACATTGAGTTTTTGAAGACATGTGTTCACAGGTCGAAGGAACAGCAGAACCTGGCAACTAATTGTTGGTCTGCTGTTCATTAATCTCTTATTGAGATCCCGGACCAGGCCAAAGGCAGAGAGATGAGGGACGTTCACAATCACATGAGTGTCTGTAATCTCCAGCGGCTCCAGGAAGCTCATTCCATCATCAGCGATGTGGGCGACAGACAGCGGACCTTCAGGGAGCGGAGCTGTGAAAACACAGATTTATTTTACTAACAACAACCTCATTATAATGTTAGTGCTTATTTTATTTGATTTCTAGGACACTCAGTCTGGTGAGTGAAGAATTAAACAGTTTCCCAGGTCGGTCAAATCATCCAACATGACTGTCAGTGTTGGTGGGTGGAAAGTCTGTTAGTGTCGGTGCACTAACAGGAGACTTATCGTTGTTTTAATAAAACTCACAAAGCACAATAATCAGCTTACCATCCATGGTTTCACAGCGTGGCAGCTGGAGCTGACTGACAGCACCGTCAGGACTCTGGATGTTGAACAGCGGCCCTGCAGCCATCTTGCCAACTTGTTGTAGGTGACTTTCATCCCATTGGACAGTCCTGTACCGCAGCTCCGCCTCCTGAGTCATAACAAACACCAGTCCAGTCTCAGTACACCGGAATACACCTGGACCAGGACACCTGAACCTGTAGGACACAGAGGAGCTGATTAAACAACACAAACACAAGCTCATTCAGCCTTTTTCCTGGTTTGAGTGAATAAAATCTAAAGAATGAATTTGCTGAACAAAATGTGCTGTGACTGCTGCAGTGCTTAAAAAGCCGGAGAGCAAACTGAACTGCTGGACAAGAGGTGAGTGAAGCAGCAGCTGCAGGAGCATGAAGAGTCTGGAAAGTGTTAAAAGCAAAGTTTCATCACTGAAAAGAGTTGAAACAACAGTTAAGTCTGAAGTTAAACTACTGAACAGAGTGGAACCATCTGAAAGGAGGTGAAGTGTTATCACTGAAAGGAGGTGACGTGTCATCACTGAAAGGAGGTGACTATGTTCAAGGATGAAATATTCTGCATCTTCTGTTTTGGTTACCTGTATGAAATGTTTGCAGACTCAGTCAGCACTTCGGGTCTGAAGTCCTAAAATGTAGAAAGTGACAACATTAGTAACAGAAACTGACCACCAGGACATGAACCTCACTGCTTCAGTTTCTACTCCACCTGCACTCTGTACTGTTTATTCATCACCTGATTATCACTAGTTCATGATTAAATGATCAGTTGCTCTTTAACTTTACATTCTTCAGTGAAAGATCCTGCAGGACTACGTTGGACAGCAGCTGGTGGTTTCACAGATGAGGAGGCAGAAATGAATTATGAGGAGTTTCTGATGGAGGAGGAAGGAGCAGCGAGTGAGAGGAGAGGAAACAAGGAGAGTTTAGATGTAAGGAGTATTAACCTCTGGAGGAACCTGAGTCTGATCAATAACACATTAATAAACATGTTAAAGTAGAAAATGGACATTTGTATTGACTCTACCTCTCTGGACAACCTCTCTGGATCATCAGGATCCAGCTGATCCTCTCTGTTGTCCTCAGACACATTGAGGGTTGTGTTGGATGTGGACGGACCTGAGAAGCAGACACACAGCAGATGTTAAACTCACTTCTGGACATCCTTGTGGTCCAGTGGGTTAGACTCATACAGAAAGCTGCAACACAAAGTCCCAATTTAAGGCTGGACAGAGACTTTCGCTACATGTCTCCTGTTAGTCTCTACTGGAAAACCCTCCAGTAAAGTCAAGATTGCAAAGAAATATTGTAAAAAGTTTCACACAAAGCACATCAGTCATTTTTCAGTCGAGACCATGTTTGAACAAAAAAATTCACCCCAAAACCAAAGTTAAATTTGATTTACAAAGTGTCCATTAAGTGTTTTTACTGTATTATTTCAATCATTGCAGTGAAGCAAACTGTCTTGTTTTGCACAAACTGTCAACAAACATTTTAATTCATCATTCCATGACTTTGGACATTTGAACACAAGGATAAAATCCAAACTCAACACAGAAATGACTGAGAATCAAACTGCAGACCTTCTTGCAGTGAGGCAACACATCATCTTTCCCAAAAGTCAAAATAGATCAGAACAAAGCAGAAGAAAATACCAGAAAATTCTTAAAATCTCTATTATATTTCCCCAGAGTGCAAGGTGATGTCTTCCAGTTTCAAAGTTCTGTCTGATCAACAGACCAAAACTCATAAATATTGAGTTCACAATGATATAAAACAGAAAAAAATGGCTCTGTCCAAAAGTAACAACATCCTCCTACTATCACCTCTAATGCTCATTGATTAACACTTGATATCTCGTTTGTTTAATCTGGACAAAAACTGAGGTGTTAAAACAACAATCTCCCACTATATAGGAGTTCAGTCTCATGGTCATTTGTGGAATAGTCACAAAATTTGATCTATCGATTCATGTACATGGACACCAATTTTCCATTTTTTTTCGTGACACTCACCACGACTTTCAAACTAATGTATTTCTATTGGAAGTTGTCTTTGTGCCTGAACTTTTTTTTCTGTCATTCAGGACTCGGGAGCACGGAAGCTGTATTGTTTTTTTTTCCTCATTTGTAATTCATTTTTAAACTGTAACCACTACATTACTCAACATTACTTATCTTTGTTTTTATTTCTTAGTCCTGTTGGCGGATCGGATGACCCGCTACCAGGAAGTAACTCACTGCAGATTTGAATGACATCCTCGATATTTCTCAACACAAAAACACAAAAGTGTCCTTTAATTCAGCACCTTTGACTCTGAGAAATCAAGTTGTTTAGTCATTATATTATACTGCCGGTCTGCAGTATAATATAATGTTATACTGAATATATGTTATGTCTGTTATGTCACGGCTTTAGCTGGCGTCTTCACCATAGTAATGGTCGCTGAGGATCATGAACTTACTATCTATCCATCCACCCTCCAACCCGCCTCCTCCACATGAGGAAGTCAGCTCATATAGATGTCATCTGAACTAAGTCAGTTTCCCTGTGATACATATTGTAGAAATGCTGATATTATACATATTGAAACGTAGAGATTCAACGTATCTGTGGTCTGCAGAAACATATAATGCCGACATTTTATTGTGGCGACTGGGCTGCTGACAAACATGGATATAAAACTTTTTAAGGCTGCGTTCAGACCTTCAGACGTTTTAACTACATTTTTTCTTGTTATTTTTTATGTCTTCAGTGATCTTATAGCCGCACATGTTTCAGTATTCAATGAGTCAAACAGGATACGTTTTCAGTCTTATGTGATTAATTTACAGAACAGAGCACAGGGTCGACCTCGAAATGAAACTTTTTTTTTGTTAAATTATGCAGCAGAATAAACATTTTTTGAGCATAGAAGAAGCAACTGGAGTTAATTAGGGGGTGAAAACAGACTTTATTTGTCTGTGCTATTATTTAAATACCAGCGTTAATAAGATAATTTATGTTTCATATTGATTCAAACTCACCAAAAGTTCAGGCTATGAAACTTGATCTGGTGCAGCACAGTGTTGTGAGTTTTAAGATTCTTACAAAATGTTGTTTAACAATAGAGAAACACCTGAGAACTGAAGATGTTGGTGGGAGACTTTCTGCTACTGTACCTGACTCCAGCTCTGATGAAAGACATGGATCCATCTCACGGAGAGCTGAACTGGCTTCTGTTCCTTTTTTTTGCACCGTGTTGATCACCAGTTGTGCTTTATCTGCTCTGTTCAGTGTTCCGGCAAACTCCATTTCACCATCATTTATGACCTCACGCTGCAGGAGTTTATCCAGCAGCTGGCGTAGATCAGGTTCAGATACTCTGTCAACAAACTCTCTCCGAACAAACGTCAGCTTCTCGACACTCGGAGTCTCTGCCGGATCAGGACCTGGAAGATGAGGAAGTATCTGTGTTCAATAACCAGCTGAGAGCTCATAGAGGTGAAAAGAACAGGAGCAAAATAAAAATGCTGCGAGATTTAAGCTGCACCCACAGAGCAGCAGCAGGAGCTCTGATTTAGAGCTGAAACTGATGATTATTTTTATTACTGATTACTGTATTTTCTCAATTAACTGACTGTTTGGTCTATAAATGCCAAAAAGCGTCCATCCCAGTTCAAGGTGACATTCATTAATTGACTGGTGGTTTCAGCTCTACATTGTTATGTGATGTTTAAACTTGTGTGTTTGGTGTAAAAAACATTAATTAGCTGCATGAAGCCACTGTCACTGACAACTTTATGTTTATGTACTTTATGTACCTTTTTCTAAAATGTATTTGTTCATATTGTCGTATGAAATGTGCTTTATAATTAAACTTGACTTGACTACTGACTTTAGTGATCATCAAACCTTTCCTCTAGCGCCACCATCAGGTTTGTGATTCAGACTGGAGCCGAGCAATATGCTACAAAAATACTTTTTAAGCTTAGGGACAATTCACAATTTGAATTGATTTTTGTGGGACTCACAAATGATCTGCAATTCATGAGCAGAGATTATTGGTGAAATGTGACTTTGCTGCCATGAAACTGTATCACAGGTCTCAGTAATGACTGTCATTACATCTATAATCAAATATGATGTGATATAAAAGCATTTCTCTGACTGATGTGATGTCATGTTTGTCTCTTCCTGTGACTGACCTTCTGCTCCTGAGCTGATGTTTGGCAGCTTCATCACCAGATCATTCCTGTTGATCCTCTTTAAAACGCTCTTCATCACCTTCACAGCTCCAGCAAATTCATATTTCTGCACCATCAGATCCACAGTGTCTGGCCTCTCTGCCCTCGACAGCTGGCTCTCTTTGATGGGTTTAATGTCGTCCACCTTTTCATCCTTCAGGTACGACTTGAAGCTCTTGAATTCATCATCTACTAAATCGTCCAGAGTGTTGATGAGGTCAGTCTTGTAAAATCAGAGAACATTGAAGGACAGTTATACAACAGTTATGTTTCTGTCTGTTGGTGTTTCTACTGTTCTGGAGCTTTCTATCATGTCACAGTCTTCCTCGGCAAATGGAGTTTGCACAGTTGTCATGGAAACGTAGATGTTCAAATATTTTACAGGCTTATAAATTAAAAAAAGTGATACAGTAGTTGACAAAATAATCTCCATGACAGGTCCGGTTAGTCCAGTTAGGCTCCATCTTTTCACACTCGCATCACTTGTCCGTATTCGGGAAACATAAAATAGAAGAACTCTGGGGGACTTTTACAAATATACTTTAGTAAATCCCCATTTTATTCATGTTCACTCCTGTGTTGGACTGAACCCTTTTATTTAAAAGCTTAGTGTTTATAATTTAAGAAATAAAAGTGTGCCAGCGTTATTTTGAAGTTATTTATTTATTCATTCACTCATTTTGTTCAAGACGTGAAGACAAATAGAAAATTAAATAAAGTCCAAACCATGAACCTTCTGCTGTATTTAAATGGATACAGTAGTAACTGCTTATAGTAAGCAAAATTCACCGCTCTCTTCGCCTGATCTGCCGCCAGGAAAAGAAGGAACTTGTCACTGGCAAAAGTCAGAACCTGCTGCTTCTAAAATGCTCACAATGCGTTTGAAACAACTTTGCTGTATTTTGAAACAGTCAATAAAATACAGTAACTCTGTATTCATGTAGGGTAATAAATATACAAATGTCAGTGAGATGGTATTCTGCATGAGAAATAAAGAAAAAAAGAAAAGGTTATGATATTATAGTGATATTTGACACGGACAGATGTGATCACTAAGCGGTTTCCACTGTATTTATATCCTTCTGCGGTTTCTTTATCTCCAACTGCAACTTAATTTTTAACTTCATTGACACTTGTTAATGGACATTTTATAAAAGAGAAAATGTGTCAAAGAGTATGATAATGTTGGTAAGCTGGTTCACTTAACACCGTAATTTTAATTATACATCTGATATTATCTAGCCTAGTGATAATATAACCACACTGATATGAAAGGCAATACTACTGAATGCTCATTTATTAACAAATAAAGATAAAACCATTAACAGGAACAAGCACTGCTCTTCATTTTGCCCACCCAGATTCATCAAGCCAGATGCAGGGATTGAACCATTAACCTTCTAGTAATAAGTTTACTTGTCTAACCTTTAGGCCATCACTACCTGCCTACAGGAACGCATTTAATCTGTCATCAACTTTGTGCCAAGTCATCTCCTTCACCCTGTTAATTGCAGCAGTTAATTGTAGGAAAACCCTTCATATTCTTCATATAGTTTCATCAGCAGGTTTGTTCGGCTGCGGAGAAGAACACCGCTCTAGTTTTCTCTTCTTTTTGTGACATAGTATCGTCTTTTCTACAATCGACTGCTCTGGGCTGCTTATGTACTCTGTGCACACACCGCAAGCTTATTCCAGTCTGGCTAGACTTAGCGTTGACGAGAGGCAGCTAAGCTGCGTTAGTGGAACGGCTTGAACCTCAAGTGAAAGTTGACGTTAATTCTAGCCAGGCTTTTTCAAGTAAGCGCAGCTTTCTTTAGCTGCATTGATGGAACACCCCTCTGGTGTCTTTATGTGTTTGTTTTGATTCATGGAAACTGCTGTGAAAGTTGTTGATTGAGAGCACTCTTGTCTTCAAAATTTAAAGGTTATTGGTTGTAAGATTGTAAGGTTGTTATTCTCGTCTTTAAATAGATGTTGGCTCTCTGATTACTGGTGTTTTTGAAGAAGGCAGAAGAGGAAGTGATTGGCTCAGGGGTACCACAAATACACAAGCCAATCACCAACAAGGAGTCAGTGCAGCTGCAGACCCCGAAGTTTCAAAGTTTGAGAGGTTATGTTCTATGTTCTAGCGGCAGTTACATTAACTGCAGAGGTTTGCAGGTGAACGTATAAGTTTGTGAAGTCTGGTTTGAAAACCGTTCACCTGGCCTTCCATTCTACTCTGCTACGCAAAGGACACAAAGGACAATAATATTAATGTTCTTTAATTTATCTCTAAAATGTTTTGTAGTATAAAGCTTCATAAACTGGTTAAAGGGGCGGTTCACCCAACATTTAAAAAAAAATGTTTTGGTGCTTTGAGTGCCACCAACCAAGTGCTATTCAGCTCCATTGTATTGGAGTGACGGCAGATATCAAAGTTAGGTGAATCCCACCAAAATGATTTGGATGGACAGATAGCACTCTGGGTAAGGTGTAAAAACAATGTTTTTTAATTTTGATATTTCCAAAGTACACCTCCTTTCATTATTATGGTAATTTATTATGGTTTGGTAATATCAATATCAAATTAATGATTGATCAAATGATGACGTGTGTGTGAAAGGAGTCGTTCATAGTGACAAAGCTTCAGATAATCTTCACTGAATTTTCTGTTATTTATTTCAGGTTTTTGAAATAACACAGTCAGTTTGACAGATATAATATTGCACCAATAACAATGATACTTGAGTTTGCAGTCTATACATTTAATTACCTTTTTTTCTGTTCTTTTGTCAATCAACACAAAATTATTAAACCTTCCAGGTATTCACTGTGTGACAAAAATCAAAACTCTAAGTCCTTCATTCCTTCTGCTATCAGGCTGCTAAATGCCAACAGTAGTCATTTCAAATGAATGCCTCATTCATTTAAACTTGTGTGAACCATTAAGGGTGTTTTTTATCTTTGTTTGCTTGTCATCAGACTCCTTGTGTTAAGCCTGCATTTACGGGACAACCTGAAGGTTCCAGAGTGTGTTGCTTAGTGCTTCATTCCTTTAAACTCATGTGAATTATTTTAGTTTTGTCTGCATTTCGCCTGGTTCCTCGTGTAAGTCTGCATGTATGAGGTGACTAAAGGCTGCCAGAGTGTGTTTGCTGCTTGTGTTGTTGTATCCATGTGCTGATCTGTTGTCTCTGACGTGTTACTGCCTGCTCTTGTGTGTGGACTGGGTAAACTGTAGAACTGAACTGTTCTAGGATAAATAAAGTCGTCTGAGTCAAAAGGATCAGTTTGTTGTCCGAGGTTTTATCTTCTGTTTCTGTTAATGTCAACTTCTAAGACCATTTACCTCTGCTGGGACGATGTCTCCAGCTGGGACGATGTCTCCTGCCGGGACGGTGTCTCCTGCCGGGACGGTGTCGCCTGCCGGGATGGTGTCTCCAGCTGGGACGATGTCTCCTGCTGGGAGATTCCTCTTGTTTCTTCGTCTTCTTTTCCTTCTTCGACCTGGAAGATAACCAGAGAAAAGACTGTTGTTTAATAACCCAACAGTCACTTTTAAACAGAGACCTTTTAGAAATGATGAACATTTTAACAAAATCTCCACATGGCAGGAGACGGGGAGGAGCTATCCACGTATCTGACAATTCAGAAACAACTTCTTCACAAAAACATTTCAAGAAAAATCCTCATTTAAGCCATTAGATGTAAGAGTTTGAAAAAAAAAAAACATCCACGATCCACCTCTGTCTGGAGCAACAGTCTGTACCTCTTCCCTCCATGTTTGGGCATATTAACCACCTGTATGCCCATAAATCTGAGATGGCTAACATCATGCTAATGTTCATTAAAATGCAGAGCGACACTTTTCACATAAACAGACACAGATAACCATCAGTTTAACCATCAGGTAATCTGTGATGTTTGAGAAACTGTCTTTGTTTATAACAAACCTTTTTCTAAAATGTATTTCAAGAATCATAAAACACTCTTTCCAACATCTGGATGAAAACATTTAATCCACTGAATGATAAAAAAGATTTTTAACCATTTTTCCAAATTTCAACTCAGTTTCCTATCCAGGTAGCTGACGGGCTGCCATCTTTGTTTTGATTTAGAAAGGAAATGGTCCACTGTATGATGGAAATAAAAATATTTTCCATTAGTCAGCAGACCAAATATTTTTCATCCAGATTTATCTAAAATACATCTTTTTTCTTTCTTAAATACAACCTCTCAGAATTCTGTAACATTGTCTGAAGGCTGCATCACAAATCCAGAAGTGGATCTTTGATTCATTATTTGAGCAATAATGTCTTGTGGATTGTAGATTGTAACTGAGGTCTAAACTCTGACATGAGGTGAAGTTCTGCTGCAGCAGAGTGAAAGATTTACCTGTTAGATTCACAACACATTTCCACACTGGTCTCCCCTCTTTGTCTTTGACCATCAAAGTCACTTTCTCTTGGTTTATGGGGAGGACAACCTCAAATGTTGGGTGGAAATTTGGCCCGTACTTCGGGCAAAATTCTTTATGCTGAAACCAGAAACAAAGCGTAAAAAAAATGTTTATCTAGTACTCTGATTGTGAATCTATTTTCCAAAATTGTAAATATAATAATTAAGATTGTAACCATTAGAGGTGTTTTAGAACTGACTCACCTCAGGCTGTATCCTGGAGGCCTCATCACAGTGAACACTGTAACTTTGACCATCGATGAGATCACAGTCAGAAGCGCTCCTGATGTACTCAGCTTCTCCTTGTTGGGCTTTAACCTTCAGTGATAAAACATTTTTATTATGGTGTTTATTCTCAGATAGACAAGGACTTCTCTGCATTATTCATATTCTGTTCTTGTACATGCTGGACATCTATAGATGAATCTAGACGAGTTGTAGGTGGAAGTAAACAAGCCTCTGTCACTGTAATGTGTGTAAAGGATTTCCCTTTTTACCTGTCCAGGAGATCCTGTAGAAGCAGTTTTATGTTGAAAATATAGATAAAGTTATATGTTGTTAATTATATAAATTTGTTGTAAAATATTATTCTAAGAAAATATCTCAGAATAACATGAAAAATATCTGTTAAAACAAGAAAAGTTTATAATAAAAAACTGAGCAAATATTTATTTTGTCATGGTGGCAGCAACACGCTGCTATATGGAATACCTAGATATTTAATTTTATATTAATCTAGTCCACTATTCAATATTCACACCAGCTGGTGCTGGTATCACGAGTGACACTGTGACAGACAATAATGTACTCCAGAGAAAACCCAGAAAAAAAAAACTAAAAACGAAAGAGCAATCTGAAGATTTCCAGTTCAGATCATTATTATTCTGAATTATTCTTACTACAGCTTGATAAGGTTTGATAACAGGTATAGAGGAGTGAGGTGTAGCTGACTGTTCAGCCTGTTGTGGAAACAGCTGTGGTTTAAAACATGAGTTCAGGCTGATGGTAAGCACATACTGTATTACAGATAGTTTTACCTCTGTCAGAGGAATGTTGTCCGGCAGCAGAAATACATTGAGTATTCGATGATGTTTGTCCAGAGGTCGGAGGAACAGCAGAACCCGGCCTCTAATTCGTGTTGGGAGCAGTAACCAAATGAGACTCAGGAGTGTGCGATAGACTGTGAAAACACAGATTTCTTTTACTAACAAAATCTCATTATAATGTTAGTGCTCATTTTATTTCATTTCTAGGACACTCAGTCTGGTCACTGAAGAATTAAACAGTTTCTCAGATGGGTCAAATCATCCAACACAACTGTCAGTGTTGGTGGGTGGGAAGGCAGTGAGGGATTGTGACTACGTCCACACTAATACATTTTCATTTCAAAACAGCATTTTAAAACAAAAACGATGTCCGTCCACACAAGTGTTTTAGCACTGTTTCAGAGATAATCTCCGTTCATACGCCTGAAACACATCACGACCATTCACAAACACTGGGCATACGCATGCCGGTGTAAACAGGAAGCAGATTGTCTACTCTGCGGTTGGATGCTTAGTTGCAGACAGTACTATGGAGGAAGAACAGCAACAGCGAAAAGTAAGACCAGAGATTTCTTTGCTTGGACCATCAACGACGTGGAACTGTTACTGAAAGTAACACATGAGCAGGTTGTTGTTTGTTTTCTTCCAGGAAAGGGTCACGTGACAGGAGAAGGATACGTTGTGATGATAAGACCTAATCAGGAAGCGAACGTGGGTGTCTGAGTCATCATTTTCAAAAGTCTCTGTTTCTGTCCGTCCACATAAACATAGCAAAACGTATGCATTTTAAAACAAAAATATATCAGTGTGGATGTAGCCTGTGACTCCTTTCTGTTAGTCGGGGCTTCTATGAGGAGTAGGGTGGGGTCTAGAGGAGATAAATTGTTTAAACTCACTATTAAGTACATTAAGTTGAGGAGAAGAGGAAGATGTGGATGTTGAACGGCGGCCCTTTAGATGCATTTTTTCACGTCACGATTGCACTTTGAACTGGTCTCAACACTCACAACCTTTATGTCGGTCAGGTGTAGCGCTATTCTGTCTGTCCTCCTCCCTGTAGGAAAAAACACAAACACAGCAGTTATCTGGACTGTCTTATGAAGAGGATTCAAATAATCAGACTCTATCTCTGGTGATTCCACACAACCACAAGCTATTAATCATCATCCGGACTTTACATTCTGGCTTTGAGTTAATTTACACAAGTAGGGTTATGGTCTGGACTTGTCCTGTGTCCCAAAGTTAGTTGAATTTATGATTAAAAAATGCTAAATGTTCCTGCTCACATTAAGGTAAATTACTGAACTGCTTTCAGTAGAAACAGTCTCTTATTTTAAGTCTGAGGGTCCAGCTTCATCACTGAAGTCTGGAGGATGATGTTTGGACACACAGGTGGATACTGGAGACTCTGATTTGTTCTCTTCCTCCACACAACCGCTCATCCTCTGGTTTCCAGTCAATGTGACATGTGAACCATCAGAATCAAAGAGCCTGGACACATTCACTCACCGGCCACTTTATTAGGTACATCTACACACTGGAGACACACACACATACAGAGTATAATAAACCCAGTCGCACTTCTCAACTTTGTAGCTTCTTAATGTTTCAATGATGTTGGATAATGTTTCAGTAACTGAATTACCTCTCTCTCACCATCACTGTGTACTCTTTGATGCCATGATAACCTTAACTAGAACAAAAAAAGGAACTTAAAGTTCAAAAGAGACTTTTAGATGATAAATTCTGATCTTATGAGATCATTCAAGCCACACAGTCACACTGTTCTGCTGATCATATTTAAGTGTCGTTGCTTTAAGATGACAGCTCTGAAGCAAGGATGTCTTATTTTGTTAAATGCCTGTTGCCTTGACTCCTCTGCTGACGTCTCAGGTGGGAGGGACTAAGAGGAGAGGAGGCGAGGAAAGGAATCGAGGATGTACAAACTGAGAAATGAGGAGGGAGGACTGTCTTTCTCAATGACAAGTTAAGAGGAAAGATGCTTGTCACCATTATGATTTGAGGAACTACTGAACTTCCTGTATCACCTGCTAGTGCTGCTGCAGTTGTTGGTGATAAACATGACATGACTGCCTCCTGTTTTCACATTTTCCTGGAGTCCATTTGACTTCCTTCTATCTGCTGAACATCAGGAAGCAGCTGTGGCTGCACCTCACAGCATGTATTTTTGCTCTACAATTGAAATGTCTCTGAACAAGACATTGTTGAAGGATGAACCCTCTTACTGCCTTTCTTGGAATTATCTTCCATTATATAATTTTTTTAAATTATCTATATGAATCAGTAATACAGCTGGTGTCATGAATGCATAACTAAAGAGCACTCCACCAATCAGCATTGCTTTCCTATAACACTGTCAGATTCACGATGGATAGAACCAGAGAGATCATATTTTTTATTTTACACATTCTTCTTTCCTGTCAAAACCTGGTGCCTACATTACCCACAATGCAACACAACTCCATTCACTCCACTGCACAGATTGTGGTGTATTATGCTAGTAGCTGCTAATGTAGCCTGGAGCTGCTAGCTAGAGATGAGGAGCTACAAAGGTCTGCTAACATCACTTCTTTCTAACTCCACACATTCAGATTTTTAAAAGTTTTATATTATATTATGGCTGAAACATAAACGTGTAGATGGTCATATGGAGATAATTTGGACTACTTTGTACACTGTTTTCATCTATATAAATGTATATATTTTTAAAATCATCATATAATCAAATTTGTAGGTAAAGTCCTAATCTGTAAAGTCAGTAGTTACTCTGTCAGATACATTTAGTGCCGTAGAGAAACTATATTCAGCTAAGAAATGTACTGTAGCAACTTCATAAAGTAAACGGTGACTAGGAATTGCCCTCCAGTACGGTAAAGTAACCATAACTATAGGGATGGAAATTGATAAGATTTTATTGATACCAACGCCATTATGGATTCTGCTCATCCGCCCGATTCATTACCGATTCTCTTATTGATTCCTGATTAATTTTCTGTGAGGAAAAAGTAGGCCTACACTGGTTTTCAGCGTCAACACAGCAGTTTATTATCTCTGAGTCTGAACTGGGTGCAGAAACAGTTAGAAAAAAGGCCGCAGGAGGACGGAGCAGGTGGTTCCTCTCAGAGAAGGGACTGTTTGGAGACCCAAGTTCTCCCAGTATTACTGCAGTGTGGTGAGCCAGTGGCCTGTCAGCTAGCCCTTTAGCCCTGAGGTCTATACTACGAAGCAAGTTCAACATATCCAGGCTTTCTTTGCGTGAGCTGGCTCGACAAACCCTAAACTCGCGATCAGAGATAAGTGGTATCACAACAGTGGATATGAACTTTCTTTATTAACTCCGGCTTTCTGCTTCAGGCTCAGTGCGCGTCCCCATGAAAGGCGGCGTTTGGCGTCATTTGACTCTTTTTCCACACAACATTGACCAATCACGTGCCGCCTGCTTCAGTCAGGAGGAACAGGTCATTATAACGGAGAGCTATGAATAATATAAATACATGATCACAGCAACATGAGACAAGAGAGGAATGCTGGCAGAAAATTGCTGATCGTGTAAATTTGTTAATTAAAAAACTCATTTATAATCAGTTAATATACTTATTTTACCACCACTTTTGCCACTCTCCGTGCCTCCCACATCAAGAGGACTTAAACTTAAAACTTGATGCAGCATATTTAAAAATTATACTCAAGAAGTGCATTCAGATTTGACTCTGTCCCATAATGAAGGATCACTGGAAACCTCTTAGTTTAGTTTAACTGGTTTTTAGTCAAATCAAAGTGAAGTTAATTTTATAGATTGAATAGGCTATTACCTGTGATAAATACCAATAAACTAATCACATTTATTGTATTTCTTTTGTTCAAAGTATTTTTTCATTAGTTTTGGTTTTATTAGTTATTTTTTACGACTTGAAATAAGTTTGATATATTGTAACAAAATCCCACAGTAACCCTAACCTCTTGCACCATTACAAATTTACAACACGACATCAAATCAATGGTAAATCTGATAAAAATCAATTTTCTAATTGGTGTTCTAATAGCTGCAGTAGCAGCAGCGTTAAACAGACTTTGCAGCAGGTAGTTGGTGAAAGGACGGCGCCTTTTATTGCCGATTTAAACCGAAACATAACCAGCTCCGGACCAGGTTCAGTTTGCAGCATCAGTTACCATGGTGATATAGTAAGTTAAAAGAGAGACACCTTTGTGACATTGAAAATCCTGCAGTGACCCACTAATCTCGCTTCGTAGTGCAGCCCTCTGGTTCATAACAGCTGACGGTTCGCTGTCTGTTAGCTAGCTCCGTTAGCTCCGGCAGCAGACCGTCAGAACAGCGGCTCCCCCTGCAGCCAGACCCGGTCACAGTACCGGGTCAGCACCGGGTCTTCTTGGTTATTGTGGGTGTGGTTTATTTGCTGTCTCGGTCCTACCGTCATGACCCCTTATTGTTCATATTGTAACGGTCTGTGTTCATGTTAGTGTTGAACTGTTATGATTGTTACTGTGAGAAACGTTAGTTTAGTTCAGACATAAGGTCTGCTGAGTTGAAGTACTGATATTTCCAGACTATCAGTGAACATGTTGTTGTCAGTTTAGACGCTGTAAAGCCGGTCTGTCATGTGAGTTACCTGTAGTGATCAGCGGGAGATAACACACCTGTAATTGGCTGGGAGTTAGGGGGGGGGGGGGGGGGGGGGGGGGGGGGGTTTATTAGTTCTGCTTCCTGTTTTGGGACGCTCGGCAGTTAGTTTTTTGTTACGAGAGGTAAAGAAAAATGAGAATTTCTCCTAGTAAGAATTGTATTGTAGATATCCAGAATGTTTATTCTAGATATCCAAAATGTGGATATCTGAAACTGAAAGCCCAACACACACGAATGGCAAAAGTGACGTCATTTGACTGGGAAGAATTGAATTATAGATATCTGAAATAAATATCCAGTCTAGCTATTAAATGTTAAAATGGCCACTTGTACTTTTTAAAGATTTATAGATATCTTAAATGTATTTTTGACTAGTACAATCAAAGTTGTAGATATTTTGAAAGTAAGAATGTTATTGTGGATATCTTTAATTACCATTCTGACCAGTGAGAATATTATTTTTGACTGGGAGAATTGCTATTCTGGATATCTAAAATGTAATTACAGACAGGAGTGTGGTTCTATTAAATGTTAAAACGACTTGCCATACCAACAAAAAAATAAAAAATAAAATGAGCTAGAACTACACTGAACTATGGGTCCATTTAAGTTTCAAGTCAAACACCAACATCTTACATACCTGCATTATCATGTTAACACTAGTACAATAAAATATATTGAATCATAAATATAATTTCTATATTAAGAAAGGGATCATAGTAACCTAAATACTAATCAATATTAGACTGCAACCATCTATATTTATTCAAGTTGTCTACAGGACACATTAAAGCTACAATAACTTTTTTCACTCATGTAATTGAACAGTTCTGGTCAACTGTTATCTGTAATTTATGCTTCAGATGTGTTTATTACCTGATGTGAATCATTGTGTGTCCTTACTAAAGTATTAATAACTATATTTGCATGTATGTTTAGATTTGCCTGCAGGTGAAGGAACAACAACCTGCTGCTACTCTACAACCTGCAGACACCATCAGCTGGAACAGATCCTGAATGATGTGAGTCCATCGAGGCAACAGCTATAGATCCTGTCTGATATGATGAGGACAGAGATAGTCAGCAGAGGTCATATCAGGTCAAATAAGACTCTACATTTACACAATGACAGGATGGGAGACGTTCCCATCACCACCACATGAATGCAGAGAAAATCAAGAGAAGCAGGGTGGTATATTCCAAGCTAATCAGTAATGGACTCAATGACTAGAAAAACTGCAGATAAATACTCAAAATCCATGAAAACAGTCCAGAACATTCTGGTCACATGACATCATGGAAGGAGTCATCTATCAATAACCAAGTGCCAGTGTCTTATATGTTACTAACAGGTAGTTTCATTGTTTGATACGTGATTCGTGTGTTTGAAAAGTAATTTTAATTTATGAAAATAAAAATAATTTGGTCTTGAAACCATTATGTTGTCCATATTTTTACTGTAGAATGAGCAGGTGGTGATGAGGCAGCACTGGTGGGGTAATGTCTTCTAATCTCACCTCTTTTACATAACCAACATATTACTGTCATAGTCATTTTCTATGGTGTGACTATTGTGTTGGTTACTTGTAATGCGTGTGTGGGTGCGTGCACGGCTGTGCTGACTGGTGATAATAATGAATATGATGGTGATATAGACTTGCAGCAGGATGTGTTCTGGTTGTGGATGTTTGTTGTTTGCTGTTGTTTCATCTGTATGTTTATGTGTAAATAGGTTTGGTGTGTTGTGTGTGAATGTTAGTGTGGGATCTGAGGGGTTAATCTGAGCATGTGTAGCATGCGTGTGTGTATGTGTGTGTGTATGTGTGTATGTGTGTGTGTATGTGTGTGTATGTTTGTGTGTGTGTGTGTGGTTGTGTATGTGTATGGTTGTGTATGTGTGCGTGTGTGTATGTTTGTGTGTGTGTGTGTGTGTGTGTGTATGTGTGTATGTGTGTGTGTATATTTGTGTGTGTATGTGTGCGTGTGTGTATGTTTGTGTGTGTGTGTGTGTGTGTGTGTATGTGTGTATGTGTGTGTATGTGTGTGTGTGTGTGTGTATGTGTGTGTGTGTGTGTGTGTGTTCATCAACTAGAGAGGGGGCAGCTTTGCTCGGGTTTGCAGGTGTCATCCTGCATCATTTGGTTTCTGTTGGCGTTTTTCCATCTTCTACATCTGATAAAGTTCTGCTAATCACCGTCTAAAATTACTCTGAACTTCACAGCTCAACAGTTTGACTTCCTCATTTTACCAAAAAACACTCCACCCCTGCTGTTCCCAAAGAGACCAAACCAGACCACCTGACAGTGAAGGAATTATCAACAATGGAAACAATTAATGATCAATTATCAATAAAGTCAGGCTCTACTGAGGATAAACACTCTAATAAAAATGTTCTGATGTCTCTTCAGGTGAGTGAACAGTGAAATGCGGACTACATCACAGCCCCTCCAAATGTAAACTCATTGAAGATCACAGTTACAACGTTCTCTGTCCTGAAGCCTTTAAAATACAGCTGGAAGTGAGTATTTCTAACAGTTTGTAATACCTGATAAAAGTCTTTGTAACATGATTCATAAAACTGCTGTTTGTTTCTGTTAGTTAACTTTGGATTCTGGTTTTCAGAAAGCAGATTTTGATCTGGACTTTGGACCAAATTATCACCCAACGTTTGAGGTCCGCCTGCCTGTAAACACAGACGAAGTGACTTTGAAGGTCCAGGACCAAAGAAATACAGAGGTCTGGGAGCATGAAGTGGATCTGACTGGTAAATATTTCATCCTCCTGCAGTAACACTCCACCTGATATTAGAATACAGCAGTTATTGATTGATCCATGATGCCTTTATTCTCTTCTGCCTCAGATCATTAAGTCTTCATGTTCCACTGTTTGTTTGTTTTTTAACCAGTTTTGAAGGATCTTGTTGGTCAGTGGTGTTAAAAACATGAAAGACATGGCTGTCAGAAAGGTTGTAAACTTCACCTTAGGGTCAAATTAATGAGTCAAAAATCTTGAAGTAAACAGTACTTTATCAAAGTCTCAGTGCTGACTGCTGAGTGTTGGAAGATAAGGACTACAATCATGTCTACCCAC
Source organism: Thunnus albacares (assembly GCF_914725855.1). NCBI lineage: Eukaryota > Metazoa > Chordata > Actinopteri > Scombriformes > Scombridae > Thunnus > Thunnus albacares. The sequence goes on along the minus strand of NC_058126.1, from coordinate 1,050,141 downwards.
AAAGCACTGAATCAGCCAATAGCAGGTGTCACATCAGTCATCACAGCTTCTTGCACACTTTGAGTCCATTTACACCTCATAATGCAGGTGTAAATGCAGCAGAACACATTGTGATCTAAACATTTGGAGGTGGTCAGTCTCACACTGTGATCAGATCTCAGCCAGTAAATGACTTCTGTACAGTGTGACACATTGTTTAGAGATAAACTTGCACAGCATGTTGAAAGGTTACCTGACTCCTCCCCTTCCTGCAAGCCTCTTGTCAAAACACACACACACACACATATATATATCAAAAGAAGAGAAAGAAAGAAAACAGAGAGCCCTCAAAGCCGTAAATATCAAATGATATCAGTGTATTAAGTCTACTTTTAAAAATACTTTATATGATTTATTATTTATTTGAATACTTTATAATTTTCAGTCTGGAGCGAAGAGCAACCAACCAACTCCGATCAGACCTTAAAACCTGCTGTTAACCCACTGCTGATCACTGGTGAGTAAATTAATCAACTAATGTACTTTAGTACAATTTACTTTACTTGAGTATTTCCATGTGATGCTACTTTCTACATTTCAGAGGGAAATATTGTACTTTCTACTCCACTACATTTATTTGACAGCTTTAGTTACTTTTCAGATGAAGATTTGACACAATGGATAATATAACAAGCTTTTAAAATACAACACATTGTTAAAGATGAAACCAGTGGTTTCTTACAAGAAGCAGTGTGTAGTCGGGGTCACATTTCACATGTCTATGAGTTGTTAACAGCTCCACCAAATAGTGATTTTTCCCTCTAAACTTCTCACATGCTTTCATTTCAATAAATGTTCAAATGATCCAATATTTCAGCAAAAATCAGTTTAAATGACTTTAACTACAACCATCACAAAGATAAACTTTGACTCTGGTTTAAATCCAACAAACAGACTTCAGATAAACATCTGTGTGGTTCTTAACTGTGACTTCTCTCTGTTTGAACTGCAGCAGTGATTCACGTTACATCACTGTGAGGACGCAGAAACCAGGAAAAGAACAAAGGAAACAACGTTTGAAGACGTCAACTAAATAATTAATCAGTAAACTAATCAGCAGATTGATCAATAATCATTATTAGCAGCTCTAATATTAACACTCACCCTGCCTCAGACTGTTTCCTCCTTCTGCTCTGTCGACTTTAAAATGGAGTCTGACTGAATACTTTCACTTTACTCCCTGTTTGCTCCTCCTGCCTTCTTCTTTACTGGAAGTCACGTGTGTATGTGTGTGTGTGTGTGTGTGTGTGTGTGTGTGTGTGTATCTATATTTAACATTTATTTATGTCTTTTCTAATATTTTATGATCCTGTGTGTTCTTCATTACATGTTTGTGCATTTTGGTGAAAGTGACTTTTTTTTAGCTGAACATTTTTGTGTAGGTGTATTTTTTCTGATATGTGTGTGTGTCAGTGATCACAGCCCCGCCCCCCCAGCGTCAGTGTGTTAAACATGATGATTCCTGCTGCCAGATGTACCCCCCCCACACACACACACACATACACATACACATACACACACACACACACACACACACACATACACACACACACACACACACACACACATACACACACACACACACACACACACACACACACACACACACACACACACACACACACACACACACACACAGGTTAGTACTTGTGAGGACTCTCATTGATGTGATGCATTCTCAACCTTATACACATTAAATCTAACCCACCTTACATATAAATCCTTCCCCTCAGACTCTTCCTGAAAAGAATGAATAACCTGTTTTGCATGTAGATGTTGACAGAGTGAATTTGACATCCCACATTCCTAAAACCTCATTTTAGTGTAACTATCTGAAATCCTGTTTAAAATCACATCAACACTGAAGACTTTGCTCTGAGAAATATTGAGAGATCAATGAAGGAAACCTTGTAAATTTCAGACCAATCGTATCAAGGCAAAGCTCCTACTGAGTCTAATAAACAGTCAAAAACTACAGACTTCAGATCATTTATCATCATTATAGATTATATTGTTTTTAACCATAATGTCTGCTAGTTTTCCCTTCAGCTGTGCTGCTCCTGCGAGGTGCAGACAGGTAGAACTCAGCATCACACCTGTCAATCATCTCAGGTGATCAGCTGGTCAACATGTCGTCGTTCTGGGGAGAACATGATGAACTCACCTGTGCAGATCTCTGGTGATTTGATTAGTCACTCTTCATGTTTTCTCTCCTTCACACTGTTCATATGCTGATGTGAAGGTAACATCTGTCCAGTCTGTCACTGTTCAACCCAACAGTTTCCACCATGAAGCCTCCACATCAGTCTTGGCCCTGTGCATATATACATTAACAACCTCTACAAACCTGAGTCACATTTACTGTCTGCTTAAACACACTAGAGAGTAAAATCACTTCTGATTTACCTGAACAGGTAAACATGGTAATACTCTGGCACCTTATTAAGTATGGTGGCAATTGTCCTTTTATCACCATGATGCTCTGTACAGCCAGGTACCACCATGATAATCACTGAAGTAATCTGGTACTACTGTAGTACACTAATGTACTGTATGTACTACAGTTTAATGTAGGTCTATACAATCAGATCTGATGCTGTGACTCCTTCATAAAATACTTAACAGGAAGAATTAAGAAAATACTTTTATATAAAACAAATATATTTTAGAAAATGTATAAGTTCAGAGGTTTCTTGAATTGTTGGAGTTGGAGAATAAATTACATCTTCAGCTGACACTGAAAAACTACTGATTACTGCTAAAACCTTCACAGACATGATTTCAGATATATATATATATATATATATATATATATATATATATATATATATATATATATATATAGATATAGATATATATGTTGTATTAGCAGAGAGACACAGAGTTCAGAGAGACTGTAATCTCACCCTGGACTTAGTCTCTGGTTCCTGCTGTAAACACTCACAGGCTGCATCCTCTCTACAGAGTACAAATGAACATTTTAACCTTTTAGACAATGTTAAGAACAAGGAGTCTTTACTGTGTTTCAGCTGAGGGAGCCTTCAGACAGGATCAGGAAGATTGGTCCAAATAAGATAAGGGTGTTGTTTTTTCAGCAGATGCAAAGAATCTACTTAGATTTGTTTCAGCACACAAGCAAAATATAATATTCTCAAAAGGAGCTAAACTATGAAAAATACACAAAGTCACAACAAATCTGAAAATCTACCTTCTTCCTTCCTTACAAGAGATTTTATACTCCTAAATAACAGCAGGTTTTCTTTAATCTCATCATATCAACATAGTACACAAATTAACAGATTTTAACAGATTTTGCAAAACATCTTAGAGGTAAACTCGTACGTCATCTCGTATCTTCATGTGTCTTAAAACTCAAGCAGCAACGCTCAGAGTTTAATGACCAAATAAGGAAACAAGACAGTTTGACAGTGTGAGCAGAGGTGAAGGAGGTTAGAACAAATGTCACGTCAGCTTTTAGATGTGAGAGGCCACAATATGTCTTTAGGTACAAAAACAGGCTCCTACTTCCTGTTTCAGGCACAATGTGAGCTGCACAGTTAGCACGTACTGAAAACCACAAACTGTTACTGAGAAGTCACAGTGGAAAGTCTCCAACCTCAATAATACAAACAATATTTCTAAAAACGCTTGTTATCTAAAAACATTATATAAAATTATTATCAAAAACAGTAAAAAGAGATTATAAAAGTAAAAAAGGGTTATCAAAAACACTTCCTTAAAACACACATTATCATAATAATACTTAAAAAAGAGACGATTGATGATACTTGAGTATATTTAAAACTCTCATATTAATGCAACAACTTAAGCAAATTAAAGTCTAAAAACTGAAAACAGATTTGTGTATCAGAACTGTTGGGCCGTGGCTACAAGTTTGGCTATCAGCAATAATTAATGATTATCAAAGATAATTGTTAATTATAAAAATCAATACAATTATTAATAAGAATTAATAATAACGGGGCACCACCCTGGACTCAGGGAAAAAGATAGCCAATTCAGTCTCAAAGTGTACTAATCTATGAATTTGGGACTTTGATTAATAATTAATTTAATAACTATAAACAAAATCACCATATCAATAGCTAGTTAAGGTTGAAGGATTTGGAGTTCTTTACAGAGCAGAGGTTGGCAAAACTCATTCTTGTGCAACATTAAAACAGACAACAGGTATATCCAAAAGCATTTATTTAACAAAAGGGTAAAAGCAACACACAATACTAATCTAGCTAAGTGTACCTATATACAAGTGTGAGTGTGTGTGTGTGTGTGTGTGTGTGTGTGTGTGTAGGGAAGACAATAGCAAGATGGCTGCAGTCACCTGGTGACTGAGCACATGGCATGCCGACAATTTGGCTGATAAAGGGAACTACAGAGATAAAAGGCCAGACCATGTGATGTCTTGAACCAAAGTTCGCCAAACTAGGTTTTAACCTCTTAACTGTGTGGTTCTCTATTCAAGACCAATTGGTGTATGCTAAGGGTGCCAGGTTAAGATGAGGTTAGTTGCATGCAAGGCCTAGTTACTGGATGTAACATGTGTTAAGCATGCTAACATTAACCTAGCGGTGTGGCTATGCAGTAACCTGACTATAAGCAACAAGGACATCAATGTTCAATGTATAACCTTAACCAAATCAATACACGTACAGTACATTGTTTGAGTTAAACATTCTTGCTTAGCCGGATTATGCTTCACTGCATTGCTAGGCTATGCCCAGTTGTTACCAGTCCATGAAGGAAGAGATGCTTTGTGGTGTCCTGCTTTGTAGCCGGTGAATCCGTGGGTGAGTCAGGCTGAGAAGGCTTTGGCTCTGAAGCTGAAAGATGCAGGCGTTGCTGGGGAGACAGCACTCCAGTCGTGCAGAGGGCCCAGGTCACTCCTTGGTGTAGAGTTAGCGGCAAGCTAACTCCATTCCGCGGCTCCTGTACTTGTTAAACTGGCCAGCAGACTTGTGTGTTAGCTGCTGGCACAAGGAAACTTAGTTTCTGAGTCTTAGGCAGGCTCTTGCGTCTTCTGCCGTAAAGAAGTGTGTGTGTCTGCTGTGAGCAGGCCACACAAGAGAGCAGAGAGCTGCTCCAGCAGCTGCTGGAGGTGTGAAAGAGAGCAAGGAGCTGCTCCTGCAGCTGAAGGAGAAAGAGAGCAAGGAGCTGCTCCTGCTGCAGCTCGTGGAGAAAAGAGAAAGATAAGAGAGGAATCTCTAGTTTTGATAACCTGGATCCATGGGTGGAGCTTCACACTTTGGGTGCAAACCCCCAGGGCTCAGGTTTCATGGAGTCTTGAAACATGTGGTAAACTGTGGTCTACATGTAGTCCCAACATCCCCCCTTTGGTCCTAGGATTGCACCTGATGTGTGATCCTGGGAGCACAAACATACATGTACTGTATGGTCCACAGTTGAAAGAGTTCATTTGTCAGTTCATTCAAGTTTGTAACATCTGGGCAGTGGTTAACACTATCTATCTTGGCTAAGCAAGAACAGTCAGAGTTACAAAACAAAAGCATGATAGACAACAACAAAGGCATAGTCCTAAATAACATAACCTGGGTTTCTCATTACTCTTTGGGTCAGTGAGAACAGGAATGTTAGTGGTGTAACTTTGTTAAGGTGAGATGCAGAGAGAGTGGCACCTAAAATGATAAAGCCATTTCTGGAGTGTCCAAGAGTGTTTGTTGTTTCACTCATTGGATCTGATGACAATACTGACTACTCAATGTAGTACTCAGTCTGATCTTAGCAGACTTTACAATTTTGTCCTTCAGGCAAGTGTAGCTGCAGAAGGATGTCGTCATATTTCCAAAAATCCCAAAGTCCTAATGGCTGTATCGTTGTTTGTTTGGCACTATGTCCTAAACTTGTGGTAGGTGAGGACATGTGTATGACTACTTCTGAAAGTACCTAATCAAGTGTCCAGAGCTAGTGTTTTGCAAAGTGCTCCTATTGACAAAATACTACCAAGGAGTTGATCCAATTGTACTTGCAAAGTAGGACAGTGGTGTCTGAGCTGAATCAGAATTTAGGCTTTCCTCAACTAATAGCAGGCTGTCTGGCTATTACTGAGTTTAGAATAACTGAGGTTGCTACTGTTGCTAACAAACCCAAGTTTGCCTATGTAACTGCAGGAAAGGTGAGGCTCTGGTATCTGTCTTACTGTCAGTACAGGGGTGGACTGTGTTGCTGTCTAGAATTGTGAGAAGCGAGCTCTAGAGCTCTTGTGCCTTAAGTTTCTAACTTGTGGCTCAGGGCTGTAACGCTCCGTGTAGCCAGAGGGAGAGAGACATTCAGAGGCACTGTCACTGTCTGATAGATGGTGACCATGTACTGAACTGTGGTCAGAGATGCTGTGGTCATCATCTGATCTGTCCATTGTCTGGTCACACTTCTGGGCCAGAATCTCTGCGTATGGCCTTCTTAAGCTTCTACTGTGTGAATGCCTATCTCGACGCAGTTGGTGGGCATGGCGCTTACGCTCAGTGTCCCTATGCTGCCTTTTGTCACCCCCCTTTGGACTGTTCTGAGGGTGATCTTTTGAGGCAGCAGACCTGTATGACGCTTCAGTGTTTGAGCTGGCAGGCTCAATTGTTTTCCCTCCTGCTTTGGAAGTGACAGCAGTTTCCCAAGCCACCTGTGTCATCTTTCTTATCTCACGCAGTGAAGGGTTACCTTGGTGCGTCATAAGTACAACGTGAGTGCGTACGCATGGATGAAGGTTCTGCAAGAATATGGACTTGAAGGTGGGGTTTTCTTCTAAGCCTGGTGCATTCTTGCCCTGGAAGTACGCATGCCTCAAACGTTGGTAATAATCCCTGGGATGCTCACGACGGGAATGTTTAACTTGGAGGGCTGCAACCATTGATGTGGTCTCGTCAGCAGTAAAAGAGAATTCTTCTACTAGTGTTTGACGGAGCTCTTGGTAGTCATTTCTGACTCTGGAAGGTTGTGATTGTATAAACTTGTGTACAGCTTTAGAGCTGGTTTTCCACACAAGTTTAACTTTCTCACTTTGGGTTGCATGGGGCAGGTCAACTAGATTGTATTCTAGTTCTCTAAAGTAATCTTCAATGTGGTGATTACAGCTGTCTGGGTCAAAATGATCAATGTCCTTAGCTATAAGCTCAAGCACTTTAAGGCAGGGACACTGTGAAGTCATTTCTGGTGAAGACAAGACTAAACTAGCACTATCATGGACATGTGCATCACGTACTACAGTTCTCTCTGGTTGAAGGGCAGGGGCTGAACAACTGTTATCACTTTCCTGATAGTGCTGAGGAGAGGCTGAACAGTTCTGGGATGATCTAGTCCCCCCTTCGGAAGGATTAGCACGGATGAATGTGTCATGTATCGGTGGCTGAGAAAAACACTGGGCAGAATATCTTCTAGAGGATAAACTACATGTCTCTTCAGTGTCTGTTTCAGAGAGATGGGAACTCAGGTAGCTGTTAGCTCTGTCTCTGGAGGTCCCAACAGAACTTTGTTTTTTCTTCTTTCCTCTCCCATTAATCATCTCACGACCCCTCAGATTTATCTGCTGACCCTTTGGAGGGGCCCGACCCCTAGGTTGGGAACCACTGGACTAAACTAGCTAACTGTATATAAAGTAGTGTAAACTAGCTCCACCTCCAGCAGCTACAACAGTAACATGCTGCTCTAACACTGATGCTTCACTATTAATAATCTAATGATGTCATATATAATAATATATCAGTCAGAGGGACCAAACCAGTTTAATGTAGGTCTATACAGTCAGATCTGATGCTGTGACTCCTTCATAAAATACTTAACAGGAAGAATTAAGAAAATACCTTTATATAAAACAAATATATTTTATAAAATGTATAAGTTTAGAGGTTTCTTGAATTGTTGGAGTTGGAGAGTAAATTACACCTTCAGTTGACACTGAAAAACTACTGATTACTGCTAAAACCTTCACAGACATGATTTCAGATATATATATATATATATATATATATATATATATATATATATATATATATATATATATGTTGTATTAGCAGAGAGACACAGAGCTCAGAGAGACTGTAATCTCACCCTGGACTTAGTCTCTGGTTCCTGCTGTAAACACTCACAGGCTGCATCCTCTCTACAGAGAACAAATGAACATTTTAACATTTTAGACAATGTTAAGAACAAGGAGTCTTTACTGTGTTTCAGCTGAGGGAGCCTTCAGACAGGATCAGGAAGATCGGTCCAAATAAGATAAGGGTGTTGTTTTTTCAGCAGATGCAAAGAATCTACTTAGATTTGTTTCAGCACACAAGCAAAATATAATATTCTCAAAAGGAGCTAAACTATGAAAAACACAAAGTCACAACAAATCTGAAAATCTACCTTCTTCCTTCCTTATAAGAGATTTTATACTCCTAAATAACAGCAGGTTTTCATTAATCTCATCATATCAACATAGTACACAAATTAACAGATTTTAACAGATTTTGCAAAACATCTTAGAGGTAAACTCGTACGTCATCTCGTATCTTCATGTGTCTTAAAACTCAAGCAGCAACGCTCAGAGTTTAATGACCAAATAAGGAAACAAGACAGTTTGACAGTGTGAGCAGAGGTGAAGGAGGTTAGAACAAATGTCACGTCAGCTTTTAGATGTGAGAGGCCACAATATGTCTTTAGGTACAAAAACAGGCTCCTACTTCCTGTTTCAGGCACAATGTGAGCTGCACAGTTAGCACGTACTGAAAACCACAAACTGTTACTGAGAAGTCACAGTGGAAAGTCTCCACCCTCAATAATACAAACAATATTTCTAAAAACGCTTGTTATCTAAAAACATTATATAAAATTATTATCAAAAACAGTAAAAAGAGATTATAAAAGTAAAAAAGGGTTATCAAAAACACTTCCTTAAAACACACATTATCATAATAATACTTAAAAAAGAGACGATTGATGATACTTGAGTATATTTAAAACTCTCATATCAAGCTCATAATACTTATGTACTTTTACTGCAATACTTTAACTACATCAAGCTCATAATACTTATGTACTTTTACTGCAATACTTTAACTACATCAAGCTCATAATACTTATGTACTTTTACTGCAATACTTGACACAATGGATAATATAAAAATGGAGTCTGACTGAATACTTTAAACATTACTTCCTGTTTGTTCCTCACCCCTCCCTTCTTCTTCTTTACTGGAAGTCACGTGTGTGTGTGTGTGTGTGTGTGTGTGTGTGTGTGTGTGTGTGTGTATTTAACATTTATTTATGTCTTTTCTAATATTTTATGATCCTGTGTGTTCTTCATTATGATTTTATTTTGGAGAGTAAATTACACCTTCAGCTGACACTGAAAAACTACTGATTACTGCTAAAACCTTCACAGACATGATTTCAGATATATATATATATATATATATATATATATATATATATATATATATATATATATATATATATATATATATGTGTGTGTGTGTATATGTTGTATTAGCAGATGCTAAACAGTCTTTAAAGTCTGTTTGGGAACCATAAGACTTGTAAGAATAAGCAGAACTATTACTAATGAACTGAACCCCATAAACACCTTTAATAACTATGGCTGAAGATCATTTTTCTGTACATACATCAGAAACTCTACGTCCTTCTTACAATTCAAACTTTTACACAAATATTTCCTTCTGAATAAAGATTGTAAACATTAACGTCTCAACAGTCGACCTTATTGTTCCCTCTGAACTCTGTATAACTTGTTAGTCTACATGTAAAATATGTTTACTCTTGTTACTCTGTGCTTAATGTTGTATTCTTGGAGGTGACTTTCTTCTGCTGTTTCCTACTAAAATAACATAAAAACTGACTGAAATGAAATGAAGACTTGTGGATGTTTTTTATTCATGTGCATGAAGACATTCTGCTCTGTTCAGTGCAGCAGACCAGACACACGTTGGAGAATTCAAAACTACTTTCAGGACTTTTTTAATTAATCTGTGCTTTCAGTTAATGGATTCAATAATAAATGACACTAAAGCCAACTGACCCATCTCATCATTACCGTGAACGTTTGACCCTCGCAGGCCTCCGTCCATCTACATGCGGCTGATAATGGAAGTGAACTGGAAGGTCTGGTTCAGGTTAGTTCTGCTGTTTTCAGTTTAGGTTTTAATCTGTGACCACGAGACAAACAACAACCTGCTGGATCCAATATTTATTTATATCAATCTATCAAAAACTAATTATGATGCAAATTATTATTGTGTCTTTTTTCTGTTAATACACTAACGCTACTTAAATCACAGAGCCAGAAATATTGATTTGCATCTTCACTAATCGTCCTGATTGATGTTTGAAACCTGCATCTTCTCAGGAGAATATTGACTGTAAATACAAATATAGATTAAATCATTAATAGGTATTTGTAAACCCTGAGTACTATCTGCAGGTTAAGAAGGGAGGGCAGCAGCCTGAGAGGCGAAACCCGGGGCAAAGAAAGGCTGCAGACCAACGGCTGCTGTTCGTGAGGCTTCATCACTGCGAGCGTCTGGATTCTCACAGAGACGATAAACTGAAACCGTCTTCACACTTCAGTCTGTGTGTTGAAGATTTATTGATGAAATGACACAAGGACAAACTTTAAAAACCTGCTGCTGTAATACTGTCACTGAGGTCAAAGGTCACCACATGTGAAAACAACAGATATGTTACATATCAACATGTCAATCAACACGTTTCCTGTTCCTGTCATCACTTATTGTTCCATTAGTGTCGATGTGTTTGCAGTCGTATGTTAAGACTCATTTTCACTTTTTACTCATTTTCACTTAGAAATCCAGGATCTGATTGTTTGTTTGTTTCTTTGTTTATAATCCAACTTCTCCTGGATTTCAGTTTCTTAAATAAATACCAATAATAAATTTACAGGTTTTATTATGTCAGAATAAAAACTGAAGATAACGAGCCGTCGTAGCTTCGCTGCTTTTTATTGTCCTGACATTTCACACAAGACGTCACTGAGTTCATAACGGTAACTCCAGGACTTTCCAGGTCATTACAGGACTTTCAAGGTCTGTCTTAGAAGTCCATCTTTACCTGAAATTCTTCTCTCTCCAAAGTTCAAAATATTCCAGGACATTCCAGGACTGTTTCAGTCTTTGTCGGGACAGAAGCTGAGTGAGTTTTAAAAAGCAACTCAGAGAGAAATGAGGCTGAAAATGAATTTGTGAAACATGAAAAAACAGAAAATGTGAGAGGAGAATCTGCTGGTTAATAAAAGTCGCTGTGAGCCGCAGAGAGCAGAAAACCTACTGAACCAAACAGTAAAAACAAACAAACAAACAAACAAACAAACACAGACTGCTGCTCCAATAAAACCTGATTGTCTCTAAAAGAACATTTAAGACGTCGCATCACTCCGTCCGAGAGAGAGAGAGAGAGTTTCCTGAGTGTCGGGCAGGTTTCACTGCGGCCTTCTTTTGAGTTTTGTGTCTTTGTGTTTTTTTCACCCAGCGTTTTGGCTGCAGGCGTCTGTGTGTTTTTACTTTTTGTCACTTTGTGCTCAGAGTCCTGCTGCCGTGTACATACGAGGTTTTATCAGGACTCTGCTGATGTGTACAGTCAGTCGACATGAAGCCTTTTTTTTTTATTTTTTTATTATTGGACGTAAACAGTGTGATGATGATGATGAAGATGTTTGGTTTTTGTTTTGTTTTTTGGGGGGAAAATGTTGAATCTGATTTAGAATCATTTACAGAAAATAAAATATTTTACATCTTGAAGAAGCGACACATCTCGTTATTTCTGATTCCATATCCAGAATGTGATTTCTAATAGCTGCACCAATCAATACTGTCACATTACCAATACATCACATGACTGTAAATGTTAAAGTTCATCAGGACGACGCTAACAGGATGTTCTGCTTTATTTCTCTGCTGCAGAAAAGTGATTTTATAAAGTAATTTTATCTCCATTTCAGCCTTAAATCATCAGTAACATCCTGTAATGAAATTCTTCTGGAATCTATTCATAAATATGCTTCTGCGAGCAGGTTGTTGTCCAGACTTTCTTTATTCTTTCGTTGTATTTACACCAAAATATTCTGGAAGGACGTCAGACAGTTTATCAAGAGACAAAGCAAAGACCAGGATTGCTGTTTTCTCGTATTGTCACTTGGTGGCGCTGTTTCCTTGTTTTTATATTTCACTTGATTTCAGTAATAAAGTGAAGGAATAAAGAAAACACAGATAATCTAAAGTGAGTAAATTTCCTGTAAACTTTCAACAAATTAATAAGAAATTATAAGAATAATGGAGCTTTAAAATAAAGCATAACCAAAAACTCAGACAGCGTCCTGGTGGTCCAGTGGTTCAACAAAAACATCTAACAGATTCAATCAAATATGGTTAATTTATACACAAAGACAGAAAAAATAACTACAATAAAAATAGATGTTATACATGAAGCTGAAGCTTGACACAGAATAAAAACACTGCAAGTTCATTTATTTCCACAGATGTTTATTAGAATTTGGTCTTTGTTTCCCACCATCATCATACCACCACCCTCCCTTCACAAGTCTATAAAACTTCTCAAAACCAACGTTACACAATGTTTTACACAAAACTAACACACACATACAGGAAGAAAATAAACCAGTAAAACACACATTAGATTCACATTTAAGATGTACAGCATATAAAACAACAATAATCAGTAGATCAGTGGATAAAATGAGTTTGAAGAAGTGATTTAAAGGAAGATAATGACTTATCAGACTGAGATCCTCAAACAGGTTGATCAAGAGCCCTGACAGCAAAGAGCAGGACCCATATTTATCTGTGCTGATAATCAGCACTAATTCATTTCCCACCACTCAGTGTCAACTTATAGAAAAACAAGCTGCATTCATGCAAATCCTGGCTTTATTGATTGAATGATCCATTAGTGTTAAACTGCTGATGGCAGAGATATATTTCAAAGAGCTGTAAGGACACATAAGTCAACAGGAGGTTTAGCTGGAGATGAGTTGGACAGTGGAGAAGATACATTTCATGTTTTTAATGAAGTTGTGTCCACAGTCCGTTTGCATCATTATCACTGTGTGCAGTGTTGTACAATACATGCAAGATGCTGCACTAATGTAGAAAACAAGATGTAAAGGATGTGATTGGATAGAGCTGGATCACACAACTGGATCACATGATCTCACCTACAAGTTTAAATGATATAGTTATTGTTAAAGCCACCTGATTGGCTGACCAGTGTTTACTTACAGCCTGATGCAAATGACTTGTTAAATATCGTTATGAGATATAAACTATTCATTGTGACATCATATTTTTGCATATAAAAGCTAGATACCTTTAATATTTACACACAGAGCAACTCTGAAATGTCATCTGGAGCCATGAAGAGCCTTTAAAAGTAATCAATCAAATCTTTACAATCAATCCTAAAACAAACAGGTAACCAGTGAAGTGATGATAGAAATGGAGTAATATGATCTCTTTTCCTGCTTTTAGTTCAAAGTCTGACAGCAGCAGTGTTCTGTGCTGGTTTTATAGATATTATTTGAATATGTTTTAATGGTGAAAACAGGACTGGACGAGCTGCTGATATGATCATCAAAACTTAGACTGGAATCAAAAAATACAAAGTTTTTCACCACAGAACCAAGATATGATTTGACCTGCATGCAGGTTTTCTGGACCAATGATAAATTCTTTCACAATTTAACTGAATGAAATTTGTGGACATCCAATCTGTCACATCTGGGCCCATATTTATCAAGCATCTCAGAGCAGGAAATCACTCCTAACTGGCCAAAAATGATCAGAGTGGCACATCTCTAGTCCTACTTTTAGGAGAAAAAAGCATTTTATCAACTTTCCAAACTTGGTAAATGATTCCTATCTCTGCCAATATTTCGGAGCTGCAGGAGATGGAGTTCAGGCAGAGATATTCCCTGAGAGGAGAGATGTTTTAATCTTATTAAAAGATTGTTTGGACAAAAACAGAATAATTTGAGACTGACTTTGTGTGTGATGCAGAGAAGAACACATGATGTTTCTACAGAACATCATTTAAATAAATACAGAACGTCCTCACAATGTTACACTTTGTGGTAACGGAGAAAATGTAGCTGTGCAACAGTGACGATTCTGTCAGAAGCAACAATGATGGAAGTCATGACAAACTTTGATCTGGCTTAATGCACGTCGTAAAGATAATGAGCATGACGAGGGTCCTCAGTTACAGCCCACTAAAACTGTTATTTGAACACAATCATGTCAGCTACATAATGAAGGATATTTCAACTTCATTACAACAGCTCAAATATTTTATAGGCTTATTTTTTTCTGTCATTTTTTAGGCTACTTCAAATAACAGCAGAGCTACAGCCTGATATTTGAGAGAGAAGGATGCACCGTAACAATATATGTTTCTGCTGTTACAGTTTATTTACCTTCATGTAGAGAACAGAAGTTAACTTGGGGTGTAGTTGAAAGAGCAATTGGACAGTGGAAGAGAAGAACTACAACACATCATCATTATTTCTGTGAGAAAACTACAACACATCATCATTATTTCTACTTTGCTGCTCTGACTGTGGTAAAACGGCGACGTCTCACTCGTAATCCCTCTCCTGCTGAAAGAGTAAATTCTCCTCTGCTACATAAATTAGTTTTAGTCCTCAGTTAACTCTCAGAATGCTGAGACGCTTGATAAATATGGGCCCAGGGTTAGAGTCTGAATTATAACACCTGTTTTTTTTTAATGTTTTCCGCATCAAACAGCTCATGTATAACACATTTGTAAAGTGCTGACTCCACAAAATCCAGAGAAAACCATTCAGTTTGTAGTAAGTTGAGAGACTTAAGTGAAGATGACAAAATCCAGATCCAGACCGGTCCAGATGGATCATCAGGATACAGCTGATCCTCGATCAACACATTCCTGGATGTTCACCCCCCCCCCCCCAGCTGATGAGAGACGAAGAAACAACAGAGGTCATAAATCAGTGTTTAGTGAGACTCACTTCATCAGCTGTCAGTCAGTGATGCAGCACATCCAGTATAAAGAGCAGCAGGGTCTTAAGTCCTGTTCAGACCAGAAGTGGAACAGCTGTGCAGCGTAGCCTGCTTCCTTTCAGCTCTCATGTTCACATGTTGGAGTGAACACACTGAGCTCCAAGCTCAGACCTGCAGAGACTTTTGCTATCAAGTCTGTCTACTCTGCAGATTTCACTGAAGTACACAGAGGAAATAAAGTGCTGAGAGTCATGAACACATCATTACTGCAGAAACAGAGACCTTCACTCATCAGTTTACTGATGGATTTACTGTTGATACATGTGAACTGTTATAAAAGTTTAAAGCTACAGAGTCTCTGTGGGATTTGAAGATCTTTCCTGCTGTTAAATCATCACATGACAATCAGTCAGAGCTCTCAGCTAAACACCTGCTGTGATTCCTGGACTTCAGCAGAGGTTCTGGTCTGTATAAAGACCACATGGTTACTAAACGTAATGATGCTTGTGTGAAATCAGAGCCAGTGATTTGCAGGCTGCGGTCAGACTGATCTTAGAGCTCTGACAAAGATGAACCGATCAATTCTTTAGTGTTGAAATGAGAAAACAAACACTTTCAGATCAGATTTGATGGTAGGACAGTTTGATAATGAGGGCCACTGTCTCTACAATCCTCTAAGGCTGTCAGCTGTAATCCAGCCTTATTTCCTGCAGACATGACCACAACAACAACAGTCGTCTTCATATCAACTCAAACACGAGCACAACAAGCTTCTGGCTGATCTGATTGTCTGACTGTTCTCTCTCTCTCTGTCTTTCTGTCCAATCCTGAACCCTGTCACCATTCTCCTCTCACAGCTTCACTGAGGAAAGCAGCCACTGAGAAGGTTGGAGGTTCACCAGGAAACACTGGATCTTTGGTTTGATACTAACTGTGTTTAATGCAGTACTGCTGAAACCAGCACAGACTGACTCCAACACTCTACTGACCTTAGAGTCTTCAGTCTACAGTGTGGACTCTTCTTAAGATCGTACAACAGCTTCAAGTCTAATCGCCGCAGGTTGTTTCTCCACAGATACAGCTCTCTCAGATGGGAGGGGTTAGCCTTCAGAGCTGAAGCCAGAGAAGCACAGCTGATCTCTGACAAACTGCAGTCATCCAATCTGAATAACGAATAAATGATGTCACTTTAGAAGTCAAAGTTCCTGCTTCCCCTGTGTGTGTGTGTGTGTGTTCTGAAGGATCAAGATCAGTAAACAGACATTATTCAGTGAAACACATTGAAACTAATGTAAACAACATATTTCTTTGGCAAATAAACTTGATCAATTTATAACAAATATTAGTTGAGAGTATCTTCTGTATACAGATGTGACTCTTTACCAAAAATTATATCAATTTATTTAGAGTTTCAGAGGTTCAGAGTGAATTATCTAGTGTAGATTTTTCTTGTTATATGAAGGTTTTAAATGTGCAGCTCAACAGAAGAAAATACACTTTACCATTAAGATCCCCAGTGTGGATCAGCATAATATCAGCTTTATGTCTGTTTATGTCAGTTTAGAGTCGCATCATACTAATCTCAGCACAGACGTAGAAAATAGTGTCTGACCTCAGAGTCTCCAGCCTACAGTATGGACTCTTCAGAAAATCACACAGCAGCCTCACTCCTGAATCTTGTGGCTTGTTGGCACTCAGATACAGCTTTCTCAGATGGGAGGGGTTGGACTTTAGAGCTGAGGCCAGAGAAGCATAGCTGATCTCTGACAAACTGCAGCCACTCAATCTGAATAAAGAATACATGATATCACTTTAGAACAGGGATTAAAACAAGAAAAGATTTGTGAACCTGAAAAGTTGTCCAGGAGGAAATGTGTACAACATGTTGAATTAAGTATTTTATGAATTTAACACTGCTCTATGGCTGAAATCAGGCATAGTGCCTGACAACTTTACCATTAAGATACTCAGTGTGGTTTAGCATAATATCAGCTTTATGTCTGCAGTTTAGAGTCACATCATATTAATCTCAGCACAGAAGAAAAAAAATGGTGTCTAACCCCAGAGCCTCCAGCCTACAGTGTGGACTCTCCAGGAAGTCACACAGCAGCTTCAATCCTGAATCCCGCAGCTTGTTGTGACTTAGTCCAGCTCTCTCAGATGGGAGGGGTTGGACTTCAGAGCTGAGGCCAGAGAAGCACAGCTGATCTCTGACAAACGGCACCAACCCAATCTGAATAAATAATAAATTATATCGCTTTAGAACAGAGATTAAAGCAAGAAAAGATTTGTGAGCCTGAAAAGTTGTCCAGGAGGAAATGTGTACAATATATTGTATTAAGTATTATATTAATTTAAAACTACTCTATGGCTGAAATCAGGCATGGTGTCTAAGAACTTTAACCTCTGTTAGAAGATAAAGTTTGAAATCACACTGTTTCATAATCTGTTCAGAGCTGAAGAAGGTTTAGAATATAGAGTTTAGAAAGTGGACTATTTTAGACTCTACTCAAGATCCAAACATTTGAGGGCTGTCAACATCAAGAACTATAACCATAACAATAACAATAACCATAATGATAATGATGTGAGCATCCACACTTATGAATGATAACGTTCTATAAACAGTGGCACAAAGCATGTGCTATGCACTCCAGCTGTGTCAGCTTAGGAAAATGGATAGTGATGACTTGTTTCTGCTGTACATTGCATATAGAAAGAAAAAGAACATCAGAAGGGTATGGGTTCACAGGTGAGTGGTGATACAATGTGTTGCTCAGAAGAGTCTGGGTCACTAGTTGCTGTGATGTTCCAGTATTTACAGACCAAACTGGACCGACCGATGGTAGAAAATGCTGAGGCATAATGCACAAAAGCACACAGATAACCAGCTTTTATTACACTGTGGCAGGGACACACAGTATGAGCACAGATCTGAAGCCTATGAGGGTCGCCAGCTTTGTTGTTTTTTTTACATTATAATGTAGAATAAAGTTCCAGCATCATTGTATAATAAAGAGAGACAAACCTATCTAAAGAAATCATCTCTGGGTGTCATTCTGTTCCAATTTACAGTGCATCAGTCTGTGGTGAGAAAGGAGCAAAACCACATTAAAATATACATTTTTTAATAAATAAAGTCATCAGTCAGTTTCCACAGTTAAGATGATATATGTAGGTTTTAAAGTTTTACTGAAAATTTAAGACTAGATGGAGAATTTGTCCTGCAATATGGTTTAGGGGATGGATTTTGATTGGCTTTCAGTGTTTCTGTCATTTATGAAATTGTTCTGAAAGTGATCCCAATGATATCATTCACCACTGTCATTGTCATTATATTTGTGGTGTGGACACTGCAATGTGAGTTAGAACGATTTTTAAAAATATATATTTATACTTATTGTTATAGTTATCATTCTTGGTCTGGACAGCCCTTTACAAAGATAGCAAATATGTCAGGATGTATTTTGGGAAATTGGGAGACAAAAAGATATTCAATATATCTACAATATTTACATTTAATGGAAGTGGATTATCCAGTGTAAATTTTTCATGTTGAATGAATTTTAAATGTGCAGCTCAACATTGCTCTGACACAGTCAATAGACTAAACCACTGCTGAAGAAAATAGACTTTCCCAGTAAGATACTCAGTGCGGATCAGCATAATATTAGCTTTATGTCTGCAGTTTAGTGTCACCACAACTGTCACATCATATTAATCTCAGCACAGAAGTAAAAATGTTCTCTGACCTCAGAGTCTCCAGCCTACAGTGTGAACTCTCCAGAAAGTCACACAGCAGCGTCATGTCTGAACCCTGCAGGTTGTTTTCACTTAGTCCAGCTCTCTCAGATGGGAGGGGTTGGACTTCAGAGCTGATGCCAGAGAAGCACAGCTGATCTCTGACACACCGTTGCCATACAATCTGAGTAAAGAATAAATTATGTCACTTTAGAACAGGAATTAAAGCAAGAAAAGACTTGTGAACCTGAAAAGTTGTTGAAATGTGTACAACATGTTGAATTAAGTATTTTATGAATTTAACACTGCTGTATGGCTGAAATCAGGCATGGTGCCTGACAACTTTAATCCCTGTTAGAAGACAAAGTCCCTGCTTGAAATCTTTCAATGCTTCATATTCCGTTCAGAGCTGAAGAAGGTTTAGAATAAAAATGTAAAAAGACTAAAACATGACACATCTATATTTTTAAGCCTACATGAAACATAAAATATAAAGTATGATTTTTGTGAATGTTGAAATAACTTAATTTTCCACATTGTAGACATTTTACACAGCATGCTTCTCTAACTGAACCATTTACGACAAGTAAGCACTGTATACACACAACATAGTGCACATGTGCACATGTTTACTGAGTAAAGGTGCAAATGCAAAGATCAATCTCTGGATCTCAAAAATCAATTATTGATCATTCAAATATGAACGAAGTTTAATCGGAAAATCTTTTTTTCCAACCCTAATGTTTAGAAGATAGAAACTCCAAAGACCTAAACCCAACAGGATGCAGATTAAAAACTATCAAATATAAAAGATAAAAAACAGTGTTTCAGAGGTTAAGATCGAATCATCCCATGTAGATTTTTCTTGTTTTATGAAGGTTTTAAATGTTCAGTTTAACATGGCTCTGACAAAGTCAATGGACTAAATCATTGAAGAAGAAAAAAGACTTTATCATTAAGATACTCAGTGTGGATCCGAATAATATCAGCTTTATGTCTGCAGTTTAGTGTCACCACAACTGTCACAACATATTAATCTAAGCACAGCAGTAAAAAAAATGGTGTCTGACCCCAGAGTCTCCAGCCTACAGTATGGACTCTCCAGGAAGTCACACAGCAGCTTCAATCCTGAATCCCGCAGCTTGTTGTTACCCGGATCCAGCTTTCTCAGATGGGAGGGGTTGGACTTCAGAGCTGAGACCAGAGAAGCAACGCTGATCTCTGACAAACGGCAGCCCCTCAATCTGAATAAAGAATAAATGTTGTCACTTCAGAAGACAAAGTTCATGCCTGAAATCATTCAGTGTCTCATATTCTATTCAGAGCTGAGGAAGGTTTAGAATGTAGAAGTTGACAAAGTCTGACAAACTGCACTTTATCAATCTATGTAAAGAATAAATGTCACTTTAGAACAGGGATTAAAGCAAGAAAAGAATTGTGAGTCTGAAAAGTTGTCCAGGAGGAAATGTGTACAATATATTGAATTCTGTATTATATGAATTGAGAGCTGCCCTATGCTTGAAATCAGGCATAGTGCCTGACAACTTTAACCCATTAGAAGACAAAGTTCCTGCTTCATAATCTGTTCAGAGCTGAAGAAGGTTGAGAATATAGAAGTTTAGAAAATGGAAACTCCAAACACCTGAACCCAACAGGATGCAGGTTAAAAACTGTCAAATACAAACGGTGAAAAAGAGCTCTCATTAATATTAATAACAACATTCTGCTACTTCAACAAAGACTTAGTGACTTCACCTCTTAAACTCTGCAGCTGCACCAGTGACTCCATCTATACAAACTCATGTTGTGCAGCTAAGTTCAAGAAAAATGTAAAAAGACTAAAACATGACACATCTATATTTTTAAGCCTACATGTGCAAAACAGTTGAGCAAGAATAATAAAAGACCTGTATCACTTGCAAGGGCTTCATCATTATGCACATTTAAAAAACATGCTATCCCACAAAGCAACACATGGACTGTCAGTACCTGGTGTTTCAACGTTATCACTTTGAGCACAGACAGCAGAAACTGAAAGTCTGCTCATTAGTTAATCTGCACTGTTTGTATTTGTGTTGACATCAGTCTGATACCTGCAGACAGCTGTTGGCTGGCATTAGTTCCCAAGCAGGTAGAGACAGACTGAATACAGTAGAATCTGCACAATGTTCAGTCAACTTCCATGGTTTCACCTCTCATAGTCAGAGATAATATCTCGTTAACAAACACAAACCAAGAGCTCAGATCAGTGTGTGGAGTCTTTTTTCAGTCTGTTCCTCTTGTAGATGTGATCTCTAGATCCCCCTATGAGACAGCCAGAGTCAGCTTGCAGCTTGTTGAACGAGCCACCAAACAAACATTCACTTTAATGTTAAGTATCTATAGTTTCAGCTTCAGTTCCTTCCTGTAGAGGATCTCTGATATGTTTTGAACTCTTTAATTTACAGAGACCCAACATTCCTCCATGAGCAGATATCTGAAATGGGAGTTTCTCTTGGTAAGAATTGTATTGCAAATATCCAGAATGTTTATTCTGGATATCCAAAATGTTATTGTGAATATCTGAAATTGAAAGCCCAATACACATGAATGACAAAAGTGACATCATTTGTCCAAGAAAGAATGTCATTGTGGATATCTGAAATGTTCATTTTGACTAAGAAGAATTGAATTACAGATGTCTGCAATAAATATCCAGTCTAGCCATTAAATGTTAAAACGGCCACTTATACTTTCAAAAGATTTTTCGATATCTTAAATGTATTTTTGACTAGTACAATCAAAGTTGTAGATATCTTGAAATACAATTTCTACTAGTAAGAATGTTATTGTGGATATCTTTAATTACCATTCTCGCACTATGATTGCCTAATATGACATGGTGACCATCGAGAAAGACAAAAATATCATGTAGTCTGATCCTGGCATAACCCATTTCCTTTCTGAATAAAAACAAAGATGGCAGCCTGCCAACTACCTTAATTAGAAATTTTGTCAAAATTTGGAAAAATGGTTAAAAATCTTTTCTATCATTCGGTGGATTAAATATTTTTATCTATATGGTTAGAAGAGTGTTTATAGGATTCTTGAAATACATCTCTCCATATAAAGCAAGGCATCTCTGTATGTTTGCTGGGGAATCAAGAAAGTGGAATATCGATGTGTGAAGTGGTGGAGATGGGGAGGTAGAGGGGCATGCATAATGGCGGCATTCCAGACTAAAGTAGAGAGAAAGAGACATATTTAAAAAGACCGCAACCAGATGAACAACAATGTTGTTGTCGTGCTCTTGGGTAGAAGTGATCAGCAGGTGACAGTTGAAACTCAAACAACGCCCCTGTGCACTGACAACGAAGAAATGAATGAGCATGCATAAGAAATGAGATTGTCAGGGAGGTGTGAGTGATAAAATTACACCAGGCATACAAAAGATAGTCTTCCTGACTGAACCTCACTGAGCTTCATTTGTTTGAGGACTTGAGGATGCCTGTCTCATAAGTGTGAAGCATATATACTGTTTGAAAAAGCTTTTTTTCAGTCAGTTCATGAGTCACTGTATCTGTTACATGACTCTTTTACCCCTGATTGTCAGATTTTGGCTCTAATGCCCTCTGCTCATCCCCCTGTACTCACTATTTGAAGTATTTTGGGGAATTTGCATTTTGATGATTGTTGCATTTGATTAACGGAACATAGTAGTTGTTCTTCTGGAAGATAAATTCATGACCATCTTTGAAAGGTATTTCCATAATCATCAAAGAATTGTCTAACCATCTAAAAATTAACAATATGCAGTTCGCTGCTCAATTTTCAGCCTGCATCCCAAGTTGCAACTCTATGTCCATACAAACAAAGACAGTAGCCACAAGTGACACTTTAGATTAAACCTTATTGGACAGATTAATTACCTGTTCATCAAAATGCAGTTTTGAGTTCAGCCGGAAAGTGCAAACAGTAGAAAAGGTGATATTACGAAGCAGTCGATGCAAATCTACCATTTTCCATAACACTTCTTGATTCATTGATTTTTGAATTTCACTTTAAAGCAAATTGTAGAATCATTTTTGCAGTGAAGTAAAAGCAACTGATAAACTTTTAAAGATTGATAATGATGTGATGTAACAGTCAGTTTTCTCTTCAGAGATCCACAAACTGAGCAATGACACATCATTCTGACTTTACACAACATAGCTTTCATTCAAAACATGCAGGCTGAAAATTCTTCTGAGCTGACACTGATAAATTATGATACAAACCAAATTTATAATTTTTCATCAGATGAATGTCACAGATCTGAGGCTGTATTATATCCTTAATACAAGAAAACTTGAATGTTCTCTTCAATAATGTTACGATACTGTTATTTAGATCTGTAATGATTAGTCAATAAATTGATTAGTCAATCAACAGAAAATTAATCTGCAAGTATTTTAATAATTAGTAATTTTTTTTTCTTCTTTCATCTTTCAGCTTCTCAGATGTGAGGATTTGAGGCTTTTGTGTCGACAGTAAACTGAATTTCTTTGGGTTTTAGACTGTTGATCAGACAAACCAAGACATCACCATCACCTCTAAAAGTTATAACGGCCATTTTTCACTATTTTCTGACAGTTTATAACCAAAACAATGAAATCAAGAAACAGAGCTGTCCGAGGTTTGTAAAACAGAAGTATAAAATTATTTCATTGTAAGTATTTTTAACCATGAAAACAAAATGCAACAAATCAAACACAGAAGGTGATTTATTTTAGTCTGTTATAGCAACAAAAACATGTGGTGTTTAGATCAGGTGGCTCACTCTGGGTTTTTAGCATCAGAGTGTGTGAAAGACTTACAGTCCTGACAGAAAGTGTAAATATATTTATTAGTTGACATAATTTAAAGAGAAAAGAGAAATGATTTGCCCTGATGTTACCAAAGAAAAACATATAACAGTGTTTCATCTTCATAAAGCAGTTGAGTATGTTGAGTATTGAGGTTGTAGTGTGTGGTGTTGTTGTACTGGAGTGCATTATATTAAAAGATGTTTGTAATACTTTGCTCCCCTCATGTATATAAATGTCAGGTGGACTAAATATTAGAAACACCTTGTAATATAATGCAGTCCAGAACAGCAACATCTCCTCACACTATGACTTCAATAATAAACATAAAGTTGAATTATCACCTCTCTGACAGTGTCAACAAAAATGGAAATGTAATGTATATTTTTGTACATTGTACATGTTTTCTATTTTAAAATCTGTAATAAATTCCCTCATTGTTGTTTGGTTCTGATTATTTGTGAGAATGAATTGGCCTAAAAATAATGTATATGAAGCAAGTATATTGATGTGACAGAGAGACACGTGTCTTTACCTCCAAAGCGTTCAAAATGTGCACACTGATCATAACATTCATTTGTGTCTGTAATTGCTCAACAGGTTTCAAGTCTTTACTGATATGATGGAACTGAGATGAATACTTCCAGTAAGGAAATATTCAAGTTTAAGCTGATGCCTTAAAGTGCTGTAATGTCATTAAGGATCAAAGTGGTGTGATTATTTACCTAGAAGAAGAAAGTTCTGAGTGTTTCCAACAAAACCTCCATGCCAGTGAATCTTCATTTTCATGACTTTGTTGTAATGAAAGCCAGAATGAGAGGTCATATTTTCAAATTGTTTTGCATATACCTTTGGATAAAGGAAAGTTTAAAGTAGGACGTACATATCAATCATGTCAGGAACTGAAGAGTTATACATGTGAGTGGAGGAGGAAGCAAAACACTGACTTGTGTTCTTGTCTACCTGATGTCGGGTCCTCTATCTTCAGATTTTTACACATTTAGGATCTGTATCAGGTCAGATTGGAGGAGGCTGAAATCAGAGTCTTTATGTTTCACAGGTGACGGCTTTGGTGTTGACATCTGTGGGGTTGTTTTGAAGTGTGTTTGTGTTTGACTTCAGACTTTCAGGTACAAATTAAGTCTTTCTCTTTCTACACTGACAGGATGAATATTTTTCCTCCTATCGATACATGCTCAGCATTTTCCCTGCAGTTACAAACCTCCCATTTATCTACTTTCTTGTTTAAATGTCGGCCTGACGTAGGAAATGGACAATGAAAAGTTTGATTGTATATGATAAAATGTTTGGAGGTAAAGGAGAATGAACTCCGCCTCTGTAGTCCTCACATCCAACTAAAACAAGATAAAGTCGCTTAACACTTTTCATGATTTGTGAAATTGTGGTGGTTAACAGCATCGTACACAAAGTCAGATTCAGGAGCAGTAGGGCTCATGATACGTCTAAATCCAAAGCAATCAACAAATTGTTAAGAATACTGCTTAAAGTCACTACGTTTTTGTATATTAGCAGCACCAAAAAATCTGACAAAAATTACTCAAACAATGTTACTAGATAAGTGAGTTTTAAGTTACAGCAGAACAGAATAGATTTACTCATATTAAGACAATTTATCTAAACACAAATGCATAGTCAAGGTTAGATTTGTGAAGAATAAAGATGAAATAAAAGGTGTATATATGATGTTGATGTTTAAATTAGAAAATAAACTAAACCAATATTAACACGCACAACATTTAATTCAATTGATCTGGCAGGTTTTGTCATCATCCTCTCTCTTCTTGCATCATATATACATCTCTGACTGAAATGACGCTTCCCTGATGGTATATGTTCAGGTTCTATATCTTTTCTTTCTAGTTATGGTGTGTATGTTGTTTCCCTCATGCTTACATACAGCAAGTCTAATACAGATATTATGACAGAATAAAATATTTATGAGATTAATAGGAACGGCCACTTCTTCGTTTTAGTTTTAATATAGTCTTCAGAATACGCCACTCTGCCATTGCAACCCACATTGTGGTTGGAGATGAGTGATGAGAACTACCATAGAGATGTGGTTTTGTTATGAGGA
>NC_058126.1:986906-1019406 GCF_914725855.1 Thunnus albacares | reverse complement strand
AACTTTACAGTCTTCAGTGAAAGATCCTGCAGGACTACGTTAGACAGCAGCTGGTGGTTTCACAGATGAGGAGGCAGAAATGAATTATGAGGAGTTTCTGATGGAGGAGGAAGGAGCAGCGAGTGAGAGGAGAGGAAACGAGGAGAGTTTAGATGTAAGGAGTATTAACCTCTGGAGGAACCTGAGTCTGATCAATAACACATTAATAAACATGTTAAAGTAGAAAATGGACATTTGTATTGACTTTACCTGCCAGTAACTTGTTCCGGTCAGATTCTCCCTGCACACAAGCTGCTGCTGCTTCAACCTCTCTGGATCATCAGGATCCAGCTGATCCTCTCTGTTGTCCTCAGACACATTGAGGGTTGTGTTGGATGTGGACGGACCTGAGAAGCAGACACACAGCAGATGTTAAACTCACTTCTGGACATCCTTGTGGTCCAGTGGGTTAGACTCATACAGAAAGCTGCAACACAAAGTCCCAATTTAAGGCTGGACAGAGACTTTCGCTACATGTCTCCTGTTAGTCTCTACTGGAAAACCCTCCAGTAAAGTCAAGATTGCAAAGAAATACTGTAAAAAGTTTCACACAAAGCACATCAGTCATTTTTCAGTCGAGACCATGTTTGAACAAAAAAATTCACCCCAAAACCAAAGTTAAATTTGATTTACAAAGTGTCCATTAAGTGTTTTTACTGTATTATTTCAATCATTGCAGTGAAGCAAACTGTCTTGTTTTGCATAAACTGTCAACACAGCAACATTTTAATTCATCATTCCATGACTTTGGACATTTGAACACAAGGATAAAATCCAAACTCAACACAGAAATGACTGAGAATCAAACTGAAGACCTTCTTGCAGTGAGGCAACACATCATCTTTCCCAAAAGTCAAAATAGATCAGAACAAAGCAGAAGAAAATACCAGAAAATTCTTAAAATCTCTATTATATTTCCCCAGAGTGCAAGGTGATGTCTTCCAGTTTCAAAGTTCTGTCTGATCAACAGACCAAAACTCATAAATATCGAGTTCACAATGATATAAAACAGAAAAAAATGGTTCTGTCCAAAAGTAACAACATCCTCCTACTATCACCTCTAATGCTTATTGATTAACACTTGATATCTCGTTTGTTTAATCTGGACAAAAACTGAAGTGTTAAAACAACAATCTCCCACTATATAGGAGTTCAGTCTCATGGTCATTCATCAAATAGTCAAATTTAATCTATTGATTTGTGTACATGGACACCAATTTTCCTTTTTTTTTGTCTTTCAAACTAATGTATTTCTATTGGAAGTTGTCTTTGTGCCTGAACATTTTTTTCTGTCATTCAGGACTTGGGAGCACGGAAGCTGTATTGTTTTTTTTTCCTCATTTGTAATTCATTTTTAAACTGTAACCACTACATTACTCAACATTACTTATCCTCGTTTTTATTTCTTAGTCCTGTTGGCGGACCGGATGACCCGCTACCAGGAAGTAACTCACTGCAGATTTGAATGACATCCTCAACACTTTTCAACACAAAAACACGTAAGTGTCCTTTAACTCAGCAATATGATGGGTTAATGTTACGGTCATCGGTTTTAATCATTTCACCTTTGACTCTGAGAAATCAAGTTGTTATGTCAGTTTTGGATGATAGCGGAAGTGGCTACATTAGCCTACCCATGATCCTCAGCGACCGTTACTATAGTGAAGACACCAGCTAAAGCCATGACGTAATAGACATATATTCAGTATAACATTATATTATACTGCAGACTGGTGGTTACAATCAGGAACAAAAGACGGACGGACAGACAGATGCCTACGTTTTGTTTTGTTTTTTGGCCTTTTCTCTCCCATTGGCCTGCGTCAACATCACATGACTGTCAAGTTCCTGTCTGCTCAAACAGACAAATAGCTGCCATTCGTTCATTTCTTAGTGGAAAATGCAATATTTTAAGATGGTATCGGTATTAAAATGCGTTTTGATAACGTTTCTAGTGAGAAACGTGCAATTTATTTTCATAATATTCGTTCAGTGAATGTTTGTGATATTTAGTTTGTCACTTGGAGATTCTTGCAGGCTTTCTATTGTTGCTATGGTGGTTGCTATGAACGCTGCTATCACGTAGTTGTAACTGTTCGCTCCAGGGATGAATTGAATTTGAAATCCTGAATTTTAAGCTTTGTGAATGGCTGACCGGAGAAGATCAGTTTCCCTCATGGTTAATGTTGACTTTTTAATGTATGTTACCATAGAAACCGCTCTGAAAGCAGGACAGTTAGTCGTTAATCTACTGCATTTATAACATATTGATAAGCATTCAGGAGGCAGTTTAATACCTCCTTAAATAGCTCCTTAAACACAGTCTGAAGTGCAGCATAACTCCCACTGATGCTGAACACCAACCCAAACCCCATTTCTACAATACCAGCTAAAATATCTGACATTTTTACTTTTTCTTGGCATAGATCATCTAGCTGCAGTGTAATTATTAGTTCGGCTTTACTAGATGTTTGATATATTCAGTACATATATAATTTTACAACTTTTGTATTTACAACCCTATTTTGCAAATCAGAAGAACTACAACTGGAGAAACAGGAGAAAAGAACTACTACTGATTTGTGTCAAGCTGTATGGTGCAGCTCGAGGGAACTGTAGTTTGTTTTTGTTTGTTTTGTTTTTTTCCTAGAATTGGGAGTTGTAAATACTGAATTGAGAATACACTGAGGAGTTTAAGGTGATGGTAAACACTTTTGTGTGATCAGATTTTAAATATCTAACCATCTTAACCATATTTTACCGCCTCCCAGTTGTTGACTCTACTCACATGATGGCTGATGATCAGAGCTCTCTCTAACAGTTAGTCCCATGTCTGAAGCCTCTTCTGTTGCTGAATTATAAGACTTCAAACACATGTATTTGGTTTAGCTCTATGACAGTTTTAATTTTCTCATTTCATGGACAAAGTCCGTCCCAGACCTAGTTTCAGAAAGCACTTTGAAAGCCCAAGATATAAAATGAAGCTTTATGTTTGTTTGTTTTTTTCTTTTTTAGTGGACATGGTGACCAAAATGAGTCACCTTCAGGTATTATAATACTGCCGACAATCTAGTACATTACTCCAGGTTTGGAGGAAGGCCTGAAGTGCTTGAGTTGGGTTAGTGCTGAAAACACCAACCTGTTGTCATTCATGCATATGCTGCTATTCACACAACCCTGGAAATGTTGATAATGTTGATAACCCTGTCTTCATCCCGTTTATACACACACACACACACACAACATTGGAGTTCTTTATTGGATGCTGTGGCTCAATATTAATTGAGGAAGACTATTTTTTTAAGAAAGATTGTATTTCTACATTTCTCAGAATCGAAGAAGAAATAATGAAGACTGATGGTCTTCACATTAACCTGTTGTATTGCTGAGTTATCAAGGACACTTTTGT
This sequence comes from Thunnus albacares, assembly GCF_914725855.1. Lineage (NCBI taxonomy): Eukaryota > Metazoa > Chordata > Actinopteri > Scombriformes > Scombridae > Thunnus > Thunnus albacares. The sequence continues at coordinate 1,015,958 of NC_058126.1, read as the reverse complement.
GTTTTTGTGTTGAGAAATGTTAAAGATATCATTAAAAGAAAACCTTAACATGGTGACAGTGAGGAAGAGACTTCCGGGCGGCTGATACTCCAGTCAGCCAATCACAAAGCTTCAAATTTTGGATTTTAAATTCATTTCATGCCTGAAAAAACTGTTTTTTATTGAGAGAACATCATCAAAAAGTTACATAACAGCAAACGCAAAGACAATGATTCAAAAAACATGTAAGTACGCGATAGCAGCGTTCACAGCAATCACCATAGCAACGATAGAAAGCCTGCAAGAATCTCTGTAATAAGTGACAAACTGAACATTACAAACAAGATTTTAAACAAGATTTTACCAGCTGACAACTGCAGGATCAGACAGCTGGAGAGCTGAAGAGCTGCAGGATGAGATGTGAAGAGGATTTCTGTTGTTTTTGTGGCTGCCAGCAGCTCTTCCTCCCTCAGACAGTCAGAGACCTCCTCCAGCAGGCCAGCACCACTGTAGCTGCTGTTAGCTCTCAGTCAGCATATATTTGAAAATGAGCGTGGCGCTGGACGAGGTGGGCGTTATCATTCTACCATTTATCAGGGCCGGACTGGGAAAATCATTCAGGCTGTGAAATATAGCCCCAAGTTTTTAAGCGGGGGGTCTGGGGGTTCTCCACTAGGAAAATAATAGTTACAAAGACTTGATTTCCTGCATTCTGGTGAATTTTAGTGCATGTGAATAACAAACTAATGAACCAACAACTGATTAGTATTATGTACTGTTATGAACCTCAAATAAAACCAAAGGTACATATTATTACGGAAGGACGACACAAGGACTAACTTTTAATCAATATTTATTAAATAATAAATAACTAAATAAACAACTAATATACTAACAAATAGAAAATGTCTTGTACCTGCAGGTTGCTCTGAAGTAGTGGGCTTCTGTACTGCTGTGGCACCACTGCTACTCTCTCCACCTTCAAGAAGAAAAAAGCAAGAGCACAGCACAGCATATCTTTTAATGTACCAATATAATACAGTTAACAACTGCACAACATCCTCCTCAGTTTACTGATATACACTAACAGTTACCCATCAAAGGTTAAAATAGTCCTTTAACCAACACAAACATTAAATAACACAGATCGTTAAGTTTCAACTAATTACAGTAAGTTAGCTTGAATACTGACAGAAGACGTTGTGTTGTCTCAATAACTTTAAATTATGATCTCAAAGTATGAACTCACTGACTGAAATTTTCACCAAAACGCATTAATAAAAAATAATATTAACTTTTATTATTGATTGTCCAGTCTGGGCCTGACTGTGTCACTAAGTCACTTCAATCTGCTCCAAAAGCTGCTTCAGTAAAGTTTGGATTTTCAACAAAGCTGCAACATGCAAACTCAGTGGGACTCACAAATGACCTGCAATTCACGAGCAAAGATTATTGGTGAAATGTGACTTTGATAACATGAAACTGTAACACAGGTCTCAGTAATGTCCATCATTAAATCTAAAATAATGAAACATATCAAGTCCTCTGTCAGACAGATCTGCTGTCTGCATGCAGGCTGAAACATGACAAACTAATATGATGTGATATAAAAGCATTTCTCTGACTGATGTGCTCCTGAGCTGATGTTTGACAACTTCATCACCAGATCATTCCTGCTGATCTTTTTTAAAACGCTCTTCATCACCTTCACAGCCGTAGCAAATTCATATTTCTGCACCATCAGATCCACAGTTTCCTGTCTGTCTGCCTTCAACAGCTGGCTCTCTTTGATGGGTTTAATGTCTTCCACCTTTTCATCCTTCAGGTAAAACTTTAATTTCTTGAATTCCTTACCTGATTCCAGAGTGTTGTCAGTCTTCATCATCTTGGCTCTCTGGTAAAATCAGAGAACATTGAAGGACAGTTATACAACAGTTATGTTTCTGTCTGTTGGTGTTTCTACTTGATCTGACTGATTGGACAAAAGGCCCAGTTTGGCCGCAGTAGTTAAAGTGTCAGAGAAACTCAAGAGGATCTTCAGTAAAAACGTCTCATCACAAATCTACTCAGTAGCTGTTCTGGAGCTTTCTATCGTGTCATACAGTCTTCTTCTGCAGATGGAGTTTGCACAGTTGTCATGGAAATGTAGATGTTTAGATATTTTACAGGTTTATAAATTAATAAAATAATCTCCATGACAGGTCCAGTTAGTCTTCTGCTTTAGCCCCTCACCTGTTTGTTGTAGTTCAGTGAACTCTGGCGACTGAGAACGCCTGAAAATGAGGGACCTCTCTTCAAAATTTAAACAACTTTTAAATAAAAAGGAAGACATCTTATAAGTGTATCAGTAAGTAAAACAGTTCCCCAATAAAGAGTAAGTGAAACACGATGACTATCCTCCTGTAATATCAACCTTTTTCATCCTGTTTCATCCTTCCTGTCTGTCTCTAGTTATGATAAATCACGTCCTAGTCCTGACTAATGATGCTGATTAATGATACCAGAGAAGATCAATAAACTCAGCAGGTTCAGTCTGTGATTTTGATAATTCTATGACGAGTTTTGAAGACTCAAAACCTTTCGGAGCATTTTGTGTTCTGCAAGAAGAAACACAGTTCGGGTGTTTGTCAGAACTGGGCCTTTAGTTTCTAACAATGCATCAGAACAATGAAAAAAAACTAAGTAGCATAAAACAGAAATAGTTAAGTACAGAACAAGTATCTCTGTTATAGGCAAGAACAATATTAAATGTTCTTCCACTGCTGCCACACCTTCACACCATCTATCAGGGTACACAGTCTGACTGGTCTGATGGGAAAAGACAGTCAGTTCAGATGATGTCATGTTACTCTTCAGGATCTGCTCACTCTGTATGTATAGGCTGTAATGTTCCAGTGTATCAAACTGAGTATAAATATACTGTTTCAATGTTGTTGGTAAATCACTTGATGCTATTGTTAGATTTTTTTATGAAAACAACAAATTTTTGGTCTAATAAAAACAACAACAAAGATTTGAAGCCTGCAGAAACCTGATTAACTCTGAAATATTCACATGTGAGTTTTGACTCGGTGCTCCTCTACAAGACTGCTGATGATGCTGAACCTGCCTTCAGGCCTTCATCATTTCAGGTGATATCATACTGTTGTGCTGCATATTCACAAACACATTTACTAAATATTCAAATAACCATGAACCTACATACACACTATGAACATGGAGCCAACATTCCGTCCACCAATCAGGGTTTATCAATATTTGTATCAACATCTGGTGACTATTGTGGGATTGGTTCTGTCAATCAAATCTGATCAATAACCAACACAGTCCTGGTTATCTGAGTGTTAAACTCTCAAGATGTTTGTTTGTTTTTTAACTTTGATTGTTGCTGATTGAATCATAAATAATGTTTTCAAGGAAACAGTCTTAAACAGTCTTTTAATCAGCGCTGGAGGAAGTATTCAGTGTAAAAATACTCCACTACAAGTAAAAGTCCTTCATTTAAAATCTTACTTAAGTACAGAAGTTTTATCTTAAATTATCTTAAACTATTAAAAGTAAAGCTACTCATTATGTCAATTATATCCTTATATATTATAACTATTATTTTTATGGCTGATGCATTAACGTGTAGCTGGTCATATATGGAGATCATTTTTAGCAATAATATAGTTTGTCAAAATATGAGATGATACAAACATGGGCAGCACTTTATATTCCAGCTCATTAATAACATGGTAATAGTGGTGTGATATTTTGATAATTAAGAGGTAATAATGTAAATATAATGGTAATTAACAAGTAATAGCTTGGCATTAACAATGGATATAACTAGGTAATATTAGACTTAGTTTTGTAACAAGGGGCCAAAAACAAAGGGGTAATATTGCGGAAAGACATCTGAAGATACAAACTGCATAACTACATGGTTCTACTTATTTCATGTTATTAGATTAAACCAACACCAAGATGCACAGTGATTACCTGGAAAAACACCTGGTAGTTTGTGGGCCCTATTTTAACTGTGCATGTGCAACGACAAGCACAAGGTGGTAGTTCTTACGTGCACGGACTGTATGGGTGTCTCCATGCACACCTGCTATTTTGGTTTATGTCTGTGCAGCAATGCAACATGCAAAAGGGCTCAGTGAAGGTAAATATAGATCAGCCAGTGTGGTGATTAATAAATACTCTCTCAGCCAGTCACATCACTGCTCTCATAGCTCTGAAACAGCTGAGCCAATCACAGTTAAATGTGATAACGACAGCTCAACAAACAGAAAGCTTTTCTTCAGGAAATGTCTGGACGGCTCAGAGCACAATGACATTAACACACATCACCACAAATCCGCAGCCAAAGACAGATGGAGTAGTTTTATTCATCAGTTAGTTACTATGATAACAATAGAAAGAAATAAAGACATTGATTTGGTGAAGCCGTTTATATGATTCTATTGGACCATCGCTATTTCAGCAATGATTCTCATGTATCTCATCTCGTACATGGTTGCATGATACTAATAATTGATGTTACTCAACAGAGTTTGCATCGTAATTTGTTTCAAGGATAAAACATGAGACGTTACTTTTGCTAAAAAGAAAGTTTGAAAAGAGGCTGATGAGCTGCTAACCCGACGCCTCTTTCATATAAAAGCAAAATACTGAGTTATAACCGACCAGTCTGATGTGTGTAGAGGTGTGTGTGGTTATTCTGTATCAACCTGGTGACATCAGGTGATTTAATGAAGGTAAACACAGTGAACAGCTGTGCGTAACAGCGCTGTGCTCTAGCGCAGCACTTCTCAGAGGCTGCAGATTTATCAACATATCAGTCCTGCTGCCTTCAGATGCTGCAGAGATTTAATGAACTGAAGGAGAAGCTTCATACGGTATAAAGCAGCTGTGGACAACAGATACTATAAGACCCTGTTTACACCAACATGCGTCTCCACATGCTACAGTTACCACTTGTGATCGGTTGTCACTTCCCTGCTCTGTATGCAAATAACCATATAATATCTGTTTGCAAAGCCCAAATTCATGTTGTTTTTAACTGGTGGGAGGACTGGAGGTCTATTTACCCTCCATCCAAAGCTGTGTTCAACTTGTTTGATGACAGGACAAACAAATATACAATGATTGGCTCTCACAATGTGTCTGAACATACACACACACAGACGCACACAAAAGCATAAAAGCGTATATATGGCATATAACAAATATAGACTTATATGCAGCGATCTCCCTGCAGCTGCTTCTCCACATTGAGAGACGCTGTGCGCATTTACGCGTGAGGCACAGCAACATTACTTCATTAATTATTCAAACACATACAGTGAGACTGTTGGGAGTAAATCAGCCGTCCTTCTGATAAATCCTGAGCTCATCATGTCGAGCAGCACAGCAAAACTAAAAACTGTAATTATCAACTTGACAGGACAGAGGAAACTATCAAGGGTAAACAGAATCACATTTAGCTTCTGAAATATTTTTAGACAGACGAGCGAAAAACAAGTTATTTTCTGGTTTTGATTTAATTTCTATTCCAACTGCTGATTTGAAGAGGAAAACATGTTTGGGGAACAGGAAAAACAGGAAAAAATGCAAAATGGATTTTGTTTAATTCACATGAAAAACAGAAAAACAAAATAATGCATTTATCCTGTTATCAAATAAGTTGAACAGCTTTGGACGGACTGGGAGGCAGCAACGTCCTTCCCGTGCCTGGTCTGCCGGAAAATAGAGGATGTTAGTTGAGTAGGCGGTCCTTCAATGTGGCCCAGGATGCACTGTGTCTACACTGCTGAATGAATGTGGCCACATGCGGTCCAGACCACCTCCAAATATGGTCTGAGTGATCCTATCTCACTGCGTCCTCAATCTGTACTTAGAGCTGTCCACTTGTGATCAGATCACCAGAGACGCATGTTAATACCAGGTGTAAACAGGTGAATCACCCACATTCATTTATAGATCAATGCAGACTGATTGACTTTCCTGCTTTAACCACATTAAATGTTATTTTCTGTGCTGACTTTGGTTGGAGTGCTTAATTGAAGTGTTATTTATATTTTAAGCATTAATAATTGTTGCAGCACGTCTGCAGCAAGTATTTAGTTTAATCCTGTTGATAAAATCACCAAAGCAGCAGCGTATTGACGTTGTGCCGTAAATAGACGTGGTTCTGAGACGTCCATTTTTAGAGCGACATCTAGGACCAAATTTGAACCAAAATACAACAACTGTCTTTGCGCTGCTTCATTTCAATGGACCTCCCATCTGTCTGCGCTTCTCCTCCCTCATGTGCACCGTGTGCTCTGTGCTGGTCACCAAAATACCACACAGACAGGCAAAGTGAGTTTCAAGGTCAGAAATACCAAACAGCCAGAGCGCTGCTTGTGCTGGTCGTTGCACCTCCATGAGAATATGACCCACTGTGTAATAGCCATGAATCAGTGCTGCAAAATGCATACCCTTCCTTTCATGTTATGTAAGATATAAAAAATGTGTATTTTCTTCAGCATCAAAATACCATAATTAAAAAACATGTTCATAAAAGGCTTTGCTGTGAAGTTTGATGAGTGAAATATCTACATGAGCAGCACATATTTCTCAAACTTTTCATCAACAACACCACATGTTTAGTTAAAAGTGGTAGAGTTGGGCCTACCAGGTGTGTTTCCAGGTAATCACTATGCCTCTTGGTGCTGGTGTTAGTTTAATATAATATCTAGGGCTGTAGTCTGCTGGTCGACTGGTCGATTAGAAGGTCGATATGCTCTCGTCTGACTAAATTCTCATTGGTCGAATAATCACCGTGTTACTTTCATAAGGAGAAAAGTGCTACATCAACAGCTTTCCAGGGTTAATCCATTATTTCCTGTGGCAGGAGGGACAGACTAACAAATTACCTGTGAAAATGTATATATGTATTCAAAACACCCCCGTTGTTTTAACAACTTTGAACTCGCCCAACCTGATGGAGCCTGCTGGGTCTAACTGTACTCAACACTTAACTAACGTTTACTGAACATACTGAGCGTTTACTGAATCAGTGGTTCTCCATAATGTCACAACGAGAACCCCCGCCAGGCCAAATTTTTAAAAAAATATTTGATAACCAAATGAATATCCATTCATCATCATATCATATCTGTGCAGCGCTGTTCTGGTACGTGAATCAACCTCTGTGTTGTTGCCTGGGAAACTGTTGGTAGCGTAACTCTGTTAAGGAATAGGAAGTAAGTAAATAAATAAATAAAGTAAGTAAAAGTACATTACAGACTACAGTGTGTCAGTTAATAAATGCTAAAAGTCACGTCTGTTTCCCCAAGTGCTGGAAAAGTGAAGGTGGTTAGCTCCAAAGTTAGCAACAATTTGTTAGCATAAGACACAGAAAAATACAGAACAGAGAAATGTAGAAACTGGTAGTAAGGCATGACTATTACACAGAAACTACCAGGTTTGTTTCCAGGTTACAAATCACAACATTAAAAGTCTGGTAATCACCAATTTTGACTATTATTATTATCAAAATATTACCCCACTGTTACCTTGTTATTACCGAGCTGGAATGTAAAGTGCTGCCTAAATATGAAAGAGTAACAAACATATACATATATAATCTTGCACAAAAAATTACACTTAAGTTTGGTACTTTTATATTATGTCACAAGTTATTCATATTTTATAAATATTTGATCAGGTTGTACTTGGTTCAGAAACTAAAAGCTGCTCTAATTAATATTTAATTCATATTAAATAAACAATGGATCAAATGATGATGTGTATGTGAGGAGTCGTTCATAGTGATGAACCTTCACATAATCTTCACCGGGATTTTCTGTTATTTAGTTCAGGTTTCTGCAAAAACATCATCAGTTTGACAGATCTAATATTGCACCAATAACAATGATACTTGTGTTTACAGTCTATACTTTTAACTGCCTTTTTTCTCGTTGTTTTTTATGTCAAACTACATAAATTATTAAACCTTCTTGGTGTGTCACAAAAATCAAAACAATCAGTTTGTTTTCAGTTGAGAGACGTCAGTGAAGCTTTGATTCAATCCACACTTTCTAGAGGTTTTATCTTTATCTTTATCTAAAACAATTATTTATCTATTGAACTATTTAAAAAGTCTGGTATTAATCTGGTATTTTGTTGCTAATAACAAAAACGTTAGAGAGGCTGTTTAATGTCAACTTCTAAAACCGTTTACCTCTGCTGGGACGGTGTCTCCTGTTGGGACGGTGTCTCCTTCTGGGAGATTCCTCTGTAGATTTTCTCTTCTTGGACCTGGAAGATAACCAGAGAAAAGACTGTTGTTTAATAACCCAACAGTCACTTTTAAGCAGAGACCTTTTAGAAACGATGAACATTTTAACAAAATCTCCACATGGCAGGAGACGGGGAGGAACTATCCAGGTATCTGACAATTCAGAAACAACTTCTTCACAAAAACATTTCAAGAAAAATCCTCATTTAAGCCGTTAGATGTAAGATTTTGCAAAAAAAAAAAAAAACATCCACGATCCATCTCTGTCTGGAGCAACAGTCTGTACCTCTTCCCTCCATGTTTGGGCATATTAACCACCTGTATGCCCATAAATCTGAGATGGCTAACATCATACTAATGTTCATTAACATGCAGAGCGACACTTTTCACATAAACAGACACAGATAACCATCAGTTTAACCATCAGGTAATCTGTGATGTTTGAGAAACTGTCTTTGTTTATAACAAACCTTTTTCTAAAATGTATTTCAAGAATCATAAAACACTCTTCCAAACATCTGGATGAAAACATTTAATCCACTGAATGATAAAAAAGATTTTTAACCATTTTCCCAAATTTCAACTCAGTTTCCTATCCAGGTAGCTGACGGGCTGCCATCTTTGTTTTGATTTAGAAATTAGTCAGCAGACCAAATATTTTTTCATCCAGATTTATCTAAAATACATCTTTTTTCTTTCTTAAATACAACCTCTCAGAATTCTGTAACATTGTCTGAAGGCTGCATCACAAATCCAGAAGTGGATCTTTGATTCATTATTAGAGCAATAATGTCTTGTGGATTGTAGATTGTAACTGAGGTCTAAACTCTGACATGAGGTGAAGTTCTGCTGCAGCAGAGTGAAAGATTTACCTGTTAGATTCAGATACACAACACGTTTCCACACTGGTGTCCCCTCTTGGTCTTTGACCATCAAAGTCACTTCCTCTTGGTTTATGGGGAGGACAACCTCAAATGTTGGGGGGGAATTTGGCCCGTACTTCGGGCGAAATTCTTGATTCTGAAACCAGAAACAAAGTGTCATTTTCATACCTGTTGTAAAAAATGTTTATCTAGTACTCTGATTGTGAATCTATTTTCCAAAATTGTAAATATAATAATTAAGATTGTAACCATTAGAAGTGTTTTAGAACTGACTCACCTCAGGCTGTATCCTGGAGGCCTCATCACAGTGAACACTGTAACTTTGACCAATGATGAGATCACAGTTGGAAGAGCTCTCAATGTACTCAGCTTCTCCTTGTTGGGCTTTAACCTTCAGTGATAAAACATTTTTATTATGGTGTTTATTCTCAGACAGACAATGACTTCTCTGCATTATTCATATTCTGTTCTTGTACATGCTGGACATCTATAGATGAATCTGGACGAGTTGTAGGTGGAAGTAAACAAGCCTCCATCACTGTAATGTTTGTAAAGGATTTCCCTTTTTATCTGTCCAGGAGATCCTGTAGAAGCAGTTTTATGTTGAAAATATAGATAAAGTTATATGTTGTTAATTAGGGCCCGAGCACTGACAGTGCGAAGGCCCTATTGTAACTCAAGGAATTTTTCTCTATTATTTTTCTACCGAAACAAATGCATTTTTGAGGGCCTAAACATGCACGAAAAGTTGTTAAACTTTGTACATACATCAAAAGTGGCGAAAATTTTATATTTTATGGGTCTTGCAAAATGGCTCGACAGCGCCCCCTAGAACATTTGGAAAATGAATTGAAAAAAAAATTCAATACGGATTGTCGTAGAACAAAGTTCGGTATGCTTATGTATCATGACCAGATGCACCAAAAAGTCTCTTGGACACATACCCCAAGTCCACCACGAAGTCGGCCATTTTGGGTAAAAGTTGCGATTTTGACGCCAATTTGGTCATTTCCAGGCCGCATACTTTAACGAACTCCTCCTAGAGATTTGACCTCAGCAACTTCAAATTCAGTCAGTATCATCTACCGACCTGGGAGATGAAAAGTTATCAAAACGGTGAGTTTTCGACATTGCCAAGGGGGCGTGGCCGGGGGTAGAATTTCGATCCTTCGCCATGAAAAGTGAAACAGTCATAACTCCGGCATACATGATCCTAAGAGACCTAAACCTTTTGTGATTGTAAAGAGTCCCGCCCTGAAGACATCCATGTGTCAATATTGGATCTGAGTCATAGCGCCACCTACTGGCAACAGGAAGTTTTAAGTGCCACTCTTTTGCAAACTACTCCTAGCAGGTTAGTCAGAAACACATAAAATTTGGTAAGCCAAGGTGTAAGACGTTGATGATGATAACTCCTGAAGCCTTTGAGTTTACATCAAAAGCTGTTGCCATGGCAACACATTGTTCACCACAAAATACAAAGCTGTTTTTAAGGGCCAAGACATGCTTGAAAACTCACAAAACTTTGCACACACATGGCAGGTCTTACAGTCTATAATATCGTATTGGTGGCTGGCATAAGTGTGGCAGAATGGCTCTACAGCGCCCCCTACAATATTTCAACGAAGCAGCCCCCACGCCACGTTAAACCTACATGTATTAAAATTGGTACACACATGTATCATGCCAGGGCGCGCAAAAAAAATCTATTGGACCCATAGCTGAAACTCAACAGGAAGTCGGCCATTTTGAATTTAGTTGTCAATTTTGGCGATTTCGCATGTCTTACACTTTTGACGAACTCCTCTTACTGAATTCATCATAACGACTTCAAAATCAGTGTGTGTCATCTAGACTAGTTTGTGATCAAAAGTTATTAAAAGATTTAGTAATCGTTGAAGCGTGTGGCTGTGGCGTGGCGTTGAATTTTGATGTTTCGCCATTCCAGAGGAAACTGTTATAACTTTAGTGTAAATGCTCCAATCTGCCCCAAACTTTCCATGTTTGATAAGAGTCCCGGTCTGAACACGTCTACATGACAATATTCAATCAGTAATGCAAACTGGCTCCATAGCGCCCCCTACGAAATTTCAAGGAAGCAGATATATGCACTCCAGAAATAACCCAGAAAAAAATTAAAAATGAAAGAGCAATCTGAAGATTTCCAGTTCAGATCATTATTATTCTGAATTATTCTTACTACAGCTTGATAAGGTTTGATAACAGGTATAGAGGAGTGAGTTGTAGCTGACTGTTCAGCCTGTTTTGAAACAGCTGTGGTTTAAAACAAGAGTTCAGGTTGATGGTAAGCACATACTGTATGACAGATAGTTTTACCTCGTCCAGATCAACGTTGCCTGGCAGCAGAAACACATTGAGTTTTTGAAGACATGTGTTCACAGGTCGAAGGAACAGCAGAACCTGGCAACTAATTGTTGGTCTGCTGTTCATTAATCTCTTATTGAGATCCCGGACCAGGCCAAAGGCAGAGAGATGAGGGACGTTCACAACCACATGAGTGTTTGTAATCTCCAGCGGCTCCAGGAAGCTCATTTCATCACCAGCGATGTGGGCGACAGACAGCGGACCTTCAGGGAGTGGAAATGTGAAAACATCAGATTTATTTTATTAACAACAACCTCATTATAATGTTAGTGCTCATTTTATTTGATTTCTAGGACACTCAGTCTGGTGAGTGAAGAATTAAACAGTTTTCCAGGTCGGTCAAATCATCCAACATGACTGTCAGTGTTGGTGGGTGGGAAGTCTGTTAGTGTCGGTGCACTAACAGGAGTCTTATCGTTGTTTTAATAAAACTCACAAAGCACAATAATCAGCTTACCATCCATGGTTTCACAGTGTGGCAGCTGGAGCTGACGGACAGCACCGTCAGGACTCTGGATGTTGAACAGCGGCCCTGCAGCCATCTTGCCAACTTGTTGTAGGTGACTTTCATCCCATTGGACAGTCCTGTACCGCAGCTCCGCCTCCTGAGTCATAACAAACACCAGTCCAGTCAAAGTACACCGGAACACACCTGGACCAGGACCCCTGAACCTGTAGGACACAGAGGAGCTGATTAAACAACACAAACACAAGCTCATTCAGCCTTTTTCCTGGTTTGAATGAATAAAAACTAAAGAATGAATTTGCTGAACAAAATGTGCTGTGACTGCTGCAGTGCTTAAAAAGCTGTAGAGCAAACTGAACTGCTGGACAAGAGGTGAGTGAAGCAGCAGCTGCAGGAGCATGAAGAGTCTGGAAAGTGTTAAAAGCAAAGTTTCATCACTGAAAAGAGTTGAAACAACAGTTAAGTCTGAAGTTAAACTACTGAACAGAGTGGAACCATCTGAAAGGAGGTGAGGTGTCATCACTGAAAGGAGGTGAGGTGTCATCACTGAAAGGAGGTGACTATGTTCAAGGATGAAATATTCTGCATTTTCTGTTTTGGTTACCTGTATGAAATGTTTGCAGACTCAGTCAGCACTTCGGGTCTGAAGTCCTAAAATGTAGAAAGTGACAACATTAGTAACAGAAACTGACCACCAGGACATGAACCTCACTGCTTCAGTTTCTACTCCACCTGCACTCTGCACTGTTTATTCATCACCTGATTATCACTAGTTCACGATTAAATGATCAGTTGCTCTTTAACTTTACATTCTTCAGTGAAAGATCCTGCAGGACTACGTTAGACAGCAGCTGGTGGTTTCACAGATGAGGAGGCAGAAATGAATTATGAGGAGTTTCTGATGGAGGAGGAAGGAGCAGCGAGTGAGAGGAGAGGAAACGAGGAGAGTTTAGATGTAAGGAGTATTAACCTCTGGAGGAACCTGAGTCTGATCAATAACACATTAATAAACATGTTAAAGTAGAAAATGGACATTTGTATTGACTCTACCTGCCAGTAACTTGTTCCGGTCAGATTCTCCCTGCACACAAGCTGCTGCTGCTTCAACTTCTCTGGATCATCAGGATCCAGCTGATCCTCTCTGTTGTCCTCAGACACATTGAGGGTTGTGTTGGATGTGGACGGACCTGAGAAGCAGACACACAGCAGATGTTAAACTCACTTCTGGACATCCTTGTGGTCCAGTGGGTTAGACTCATACAGAAAGCTGCAACACAAAGTCCCAATTTAAGGCTGGACAGAGACTTTCGCTACATGTCTCCTGTTAGTCTCTACTGGAAAACCTTCCAGTAAAGTCAAGATTGCAAAGAAATACTGTAAAAAGTTTCAGACAAAGTTTCAGTCATTTTTCAGTCGAGACCATGTTTGAACAAAATTTACTCCAAAACCAAAGTTAAATTTGATTTACAAAGTGTCCATTAAGTGTTTTTACTGTATTATTTCAATCATTGCAGTGAAGCAAACTGTCTTGTTTTGCATAAACTGTCAACACAGCAACATTTTAATTCATCACTCCATGACTTTGGATATTTTAACACAAGGATAAAATCCAAACTCAACACAGAAATGACTGAGATTCAAACTGCAGACCTTCTTGCAGTGAGGCAACACATCATCTTTCCCAAAAGTCAAAATAGATCAGAACAAAGCAGAAGAGAATACCAGAAAATTCTTAAAATCTCTATTATATTTCCCCAGAGTGCAAGGTGATGTCTTCCAGTTTCAAAGTTCTGTCTGATCAACAGACCAAAACTCATAAATATCGAGTTCACAATGATATAAAACAGAAAAAAATGGCTCTGTCCAAAAGTAACAACATCCTCCTACTATCACCTCTAATGCTCATTGATTAACACTTGATATCTCGTTTGTTTAATCTGGACAAAAACTGAGGCGTTAAAACAACAATCTCCCACTATATAGGAGTTCAGTCTCATGGTCATTCATCAAATAGTCAAATTTAATCTATTGATTTGTGTACATGGACACCAATTTTCCTTTTTTTTTGTCTTTCAAACTAATGTATTTCTATTGGAAGTTGTCTTTGTGCCTGAACATTTTTTTCTGTCATTCAGGACTTGGGAGCACAGAAGCTGTATTGTTTTTTTTCCTCATTTGTAATTCATTTTTAAACTGTAACCACTACATTACTCAACATTACTTATCCTCGTTTTTATTTCTTAGTCCTGTTGGCGGACCGGATGACCCGCTACCAGGAAGTAACTCACTGCAGATTTGAATGACATCCTCGATATTTCTCAACACAAAAACACAAAAGTGTCCTTTAATTCAGCACCTTTGACTCTGAGAAATCAAGTTGTTTAGTCATTATATTATACTGCCGGTCTGCAGTATAATATAATGTTATACTGAATATATGTTATGTCTGTTATGTCACAGCTTTAGCTGGCGTCTTCACCATAGTAATGGTCGCTGAGGATCATGAACTTACTATCTATCCATCCACCCTCCAACCCGCCTCCTCCACATGAGGAAGTCAGCTCATATAGATGTCATCTGAACTAAGTCAGTTTCCCTGTGATACATATTGTAGAAATGCTGATATTATACATATTGAAACGTAGAGATTCAACGTATCTGTGGTCTGCAGAAACATATAATGCCAACATTTTATTGTGGCGACTGGGCTGCTGACAAACATGGATATAAAACTTTTTAAGGCTGCGTTCAGACCTTCAGATGTTTTAACTACATTTTTTCTTGTTATTTTTTATGTCTTCAGTGATCTTATAGCTGCACATTTTCAGTATTCAATGAATCAAACAGGATACGTTTTCAGTCTTATGTGATTAATTTACAGAACAGAGCACAGGGTCGACCTCGAAATGAAACTTTTTTTGTTAAATTATGCAGCAGAATAAACATTTTTTGAGCATAGAAGAAGCAACTGGAGTTAATTAGGGGGTGAAAACAGACTTTATTTGTCTGTGCTATTATTTAAATACCAGCGTTAATAAGATAATTTATGTTTCATATTGATTCAAACTCACTAAAAGTTCAGGCTATGAAACTTGATCTGGTGCAGCACAGTGTTGTGAGTTTTAAGATTCTTACAAAATGTTGTTTAACAATAGAGAAACACCTGAGAACTGAAGATGTTGGTGGGAGACTTTCTGCTACTGTACCTGACTCCAGCTCTGATGAAAGAAATGGATCCACCTCACAGAGAGCTGAACTGGCTTCTGTTCCTTTTTTTCGCACCACGTCGATCACCAGTCGTGCTTTCTCTGCTCTGTTAAGTGTTCCAGCAAACTCCATTTCACCATCATTTATGACCCCACGCTGCAGGAGTTTATCCAGCAGCTGGTGTAGAACAGGTTCAGACACTCTGTCAATAAACTGTCTCTGAGCAGACATCAGCTTCTCGTCTGGGGGGGCACTCGGAGTCTCTGCCGGATCAGGACCTGGAAGATGAGGAAGTATCTGTGTTCAATAACCAGCTGAGAGCTCATAGAGGTGAAAAGAACAGGAGCAAAATAAAAATGCTGCGAGATTTAAGCTGCACCCACAGAGCAGCAGCAGGAGCTCTGATTTAGAGCTGAAACTGATGATTATTTTCATTACTGATTATTTTATCAATTAACTGATTGTTTGGTCTATAAATGCCAAAAAGCGTCCATCCCAGTTCAAGGTGACATTCATTAATTGACGAGAGGTTTCAGCTCTACGTTGTTGTGATGTTTAAACTTGTGTGTTTGGTGTAAAAAACATTAATTAGCTGCATGAAGCCCCTGTCACTGACAACTTTATGTTTATGTACTTTATGTTCCTTTTTCTAAAATGTATTTGTTCATATTGTCGTATGAAATGTGCTTTATAATTAAACTTGACTTGACTACTGACTTTGGTGATCATCAAACCTTTCCTCTAGCGCCACCATCAGGTTTGTGATTCAGACTGGAGCCGAGCAATATGCTACAAAAATACTTTTTAAGCTTAGGGACAATTCACAATTTGAATTGATTTTTGTGGGACTCACAAATGATCTGCAATTCATGAGCAGAGATTATTGGTGAAATGTGACTTTGCTGCCATGAAACTGTAACACAGGTCTCAGTAATGACTGTCATTACATCTAAAATCAAATATGATGTGATATAAAAGCATTTCTCTGACTGATGTGATGTCATGTTTGTCTCTTCCTGTGACTGACCTTCTGCTCCTGAGCTGATGTTTGGCAGCTTCATCACCAGATCATTCCTGTTGATCTTCTTTAAAACGCTCTTCATCACCTTCACAGCTCCAGCAAATTCATATTTCTGCACCATCAGATCCACAGTGTCTGGCCTGTCTGCCTTCGCCAGCTTGTTCACTTTGATGGGTTTAATGTCTTCAACCTTTTCATCCTTCAGGAGCCACTTGAAGTTCTTGAATTCATCATCTGCCAAATCATCCAGAAGGTTGATGAGGTCAGTCTTCGTCATCTTGGTTCTCTGGTAAAATCAGAGAACATTGAAGGACAGTTATACAACAGTTATGTTTCTGTCTGTTGGTGTTTCTACTGTTCTGGAGCTTTCTATCATGTCAAAGTCTTCCTCGGCAGATGGAGTTTGCACAGTTGTCATGGAAACGTAGATGTTCAAATATTTTACAGGCTTATAAATTAATAAAAGTGATACAATAGTTGACAAAATAATCTCCATGACAGGTCCGGTTAGTCCAGTTAGGCTCCATCTTTTCACACTCGCATCACTTGTCCGTATTCAGGTAACATAAAATAGAAGAACTCTGAGGGACTTTTACAAATATACTTTAGTAAATCCCCATTTTATTCATGTTCACTCCTGTGTTGGACTGAACCCTTTTATTTAAAAGCTTAGTGTTTATAATTTAAGAAATAAAAGTGTGCCAGCGTTATTTTGAAGTTATTTATTTATTCATTCACTCATTTTGTTCAACATGTGAAGACTAATAGAAAATTAAATAAAGTCCAAACCATGTCCTTCTGCTGTATTTAAATGGATACAGTTGTAACTGCTTATAGTAAGCAAAATTCACCGCTCTCTTCGCCTGATCTGCCGCCAGGAAAAGAAGGAACTTGTCGCTGGCAAAAGTCAGAACCTGCTGCTTCTAAAATGCTCACAATGCGTTTGAAACAACTTTGCTGTATTTTGAAACAGTCAATAAAATTCAGTAACTCTATATTCATGTAGGTTAATAAATATACAAATGTCAGTGAGATGGTATTCTGCATGAGAAATAAAGAAAAAAAGAAAAGTTATGATATTATAGTGATATTTGACACGGACAGACGTGATCACTAATTATGTATTATATCCTTCTCCAGTTTCTTTATCTCCAACTGCAACTTAATTTTTAACTTGATTGACGCTTGTTAATGGACATTTTATAAAAGAGGAAATGTGTCAAAGAGTATGATAATGTTGGTAAGCTGGTTCACTTAACACCGTAATTTTAATTATACATCTGATATTATCTAGCCTAGTGATAATATAACCACACTGATATGAAAGGCAATACTACTGAATGCTCATTTATTAACAAATAAAGATAAAACCATGAACAGGAACAAGCACTGCTCTTCATTTTGCCCACCCAGATTCATCAAGCCAGATGCAGGGATTGAACCATCGACCTTCTAGTAATAAGTTTACTTGTCTAACCTTTAGGCCATCACTACCTGCCTACAGGAACGCATTTAATCTGTCATCAACTTTGTGCCAAGTCATCTCCTTCACCCTGTTAATTGCAGCAGTTAATTGCAGGAAAACCCCTTCATATTCTTCATATAGTTTCATCGGCAGGTTTGTTCTGCTGCGGAGAAGAACACCGCTCTAGTTTTCTCTTCTTTTTGTGACATAGTATCATCTTTTCTACAATCGACTGTTCTGGGCTGTTTATGTACTCTGTGCACACACCGCAAGCTTATTCCAGTCTGGCTAGACTTAGCGTTGACGAGAGGCAGCTAAGCTGCGTTAGTGGAACGGCTTGAACCTCAAGTGAAAGTTGACGTTAATTCTAGCCAGGCTTTTTCAAGTAAGCGCAGCTTTCTTTAGCTGCGTTGATGGAACACCCCTCTGGTGTCTTTATATGTTTGTTTTGATTCATGGAAACTGCTGTGAAAGTTGTTGACTGAGAGCACTCTTGTCTTCAAAATTTAAAGGTTATTGGTTGTAAGATTGTAAGGTTGTTATTCTCGTCTTTAAATAGATGTTGGCTCTCTGATTGCTGGTGTGTTTTTGAAGAAGGCAGAAGAGGAAGTGATTGGCTCAGGGGTACCACAAACACACAAGCCAATCACCAACAAGGAGTCAGTGCAGCTGCAGACCCCGAAGTTTCAAAGTTTGAGAGGTTATGTTTTATGTTCTAGCAGCAGTTACATTAACTGCAGAGGTTTGCAGGTGAACATATGAGTTTGTGAAGTCTGGTTTGAAAACCGTTCACCTGGCCCTCCATTCTACTCTGCTACGCAAAGGACACAAAGGACAATAATATTAATGTTCTTTAATTTATCTCTAAAATGTTTTGTAGTATAAAGCTTCATAAACTGGTTAAAGGGGCGGTTCACCCAACATATGAAAAAAAATGTTTTGGTGCTTTGAGTGCCACCAACCAAGTGCTATTCAGCTCCATTGTATTGGAGTGACGGCAGATATCAAAGTTAGGTGAATCCCACCAAAACGATTTGGATGGACAGATAGCACTCTGGGTAAAGTGTAAAAACAATGTTTTTTAATTTTGATATTTCCAAAGTACACCTCCTTTCATTATTATGGTAATTTATTATGGTTTGGTAATATCAATATCAATTAACGATTGACAATTAACAGTCTCAGCACTGCATTTCTCTCATTATTAGACTCAATTGGCTTCTCTCAGTGTGTAATAATCCCACTCACCGTCTTAACCACACCCTAGACCTTGTTCTAACTTATGGGATTGAAATTGAACATTTAATAATTTTTCCACAAAATCCTATTTTATCAGATCATTTTTTAATAACTTTTGAATTCCTATTACTGGATTACACACCATTAGATAAAAATGTCCTCACTAGATGTCTCTCTGATAGTGTTGTAGATAAATTTAAGGAAGCAATTCCGTCAGTACTGAATTCACTGCCATGTCTCAATACTACAGAGGACTCTTATGTTAACTTAAGTCCCTCCCAAATTGATAATCTTATTGATAGTGCTGCAGGCTCACTAAGACAAACACTCGACTCCATCGCCCCCTTAAAAAAGAAGATAATAAAACGTAAGAGGTTAGCTCCATGGTATAACTCCCAAATCCGCAAATTAAAGCAAACATCGCGAAAATTGGAAAGGATTTGGCGTTCCACCAAAGTAGAAGATTCTCGCTTAGTCTGGCAAGATAGTCTTAAAACATATAGGAAGGCCCTCTGTAATGCCAGAGCCGCCTATTACTCAGCATTAATAGAAGAGAATAAAAACTGCCCTAGGTTCCTTTTCAGCACTTTGGCCAGGCTGACAAAGAGTCATAACTCTACTGATCCATGTATTCCTATAGCTCTCAGTAGTAACGACTTTATGAGCTTCTTTAATGATAAAATTTTAACTATTAGAGACAAAATTAACCATCTCCTGCCCTCAACAGGCACCGTTCTCTCCCCAAACACAGGAACCTTGGTAACAGCAGTAAATCCTGACATATATTTGGACTGTTTTTCTCCAGTAGACTTGTCTGAACTAACTTCAATGATTTGTTCAGCTAAACCATCAACCTGTCTCTTAGATCCCATCCCAACTAGGCTGCTTAAGGAAGCCTTACCCTTAGTGAGCACTTCTTTACTAGATATGATCAATCTGTCTTTAGTAACAGGCTATGTACCACAGTCTTTTAAAGTAGCTGTAATTAAACCTCTTCTTAAGAAGCCTACTCTTGATTCAGGTGTTTTAGCCAATTATAGACCTATATCTAACCTTCCATTTCTATCCAAGATCCTTGAGAAAGCAGTCTCTAATCAGTTATGTGACTTTCTACATAACAATAGTTTATTTGAGGATTTTCAGTCAGGATTTAGAGCGCATCATAGCACAGAAACAGCACTGGTGAAAGTCACAAATGACCTCCTAACTGCATCAGACAAAGGATTTGTCTCTATACTTGTCCTGTTAGATCTTAGTGCTGCATTCGACACAATTGACCATCAAATCCTTTTGCAGAGACTGGAACATTTAATTGGCATTAAAGGAACTGCATTAAGCTGGTTTAAGTCCTATTTATCAGACCGATTTCAGTTTGTACATGTGAATGATGAATCCTCCGTGAAGGCAAAAGTTAGACACGGAGTTCCACAAGGTTCTGTACTTGGACCAATTCTATTCACCTTATATATGCTTCCTTTAGGTAATATTATTAGGAAACACTCCATAAATTTTCATTGTTACGCAGACGATACCCAATTATATTTATCAATGAAGCCAGATGAACCCAATCAGTTAAACAAACTCCAAACATGCCTTAACGACATAAAGACCTGAATGACCTGCAATTTTCTACTACTAAATTCAGATAAAACTGAAGTTATTGTGCTTGGCCCTAAACACCTTAGAAAAACATTATCTAATGATAAAGCTGCTCTGGATGGCATTACCCTGGCCTCCAGCACCACCGTAAGGAATCTGGGAGTTATCTTTGATCAGGATATGTCCTTTAACTCCCACATAAATCAAATTTCAAGGACTGCCTTTTTTCACTTACGTAATATCACAAAAATCAGGCACAGCCTGTCCCTAAACGATGCAGAAAAACTAGTTCACGCATTTGTTACTTCTAGGCTGGATTATTGCAATTCCTTATTATCAGGCTGCCCTAACAAGTCTCTAAAGACTCTCCAGCTGGTCCAGAATGCAGCTGCACGTGTATTGACTAAAACTAGAAAAAGAGACCACATTTCTCCCATTTTAGCTTCACTACATTGGCTTCCTGTAAAATCTAGAATAGAATTTAAAATCCTTCTCCTAACTTACAAAGCCCTTAATGGTCAGGCACCATCATATCTTGAAGAGCTCATAATACCGTATTATCCCACTAGAACACTGCGCTCCCAGTATGCAGCTTACTGGTGGTTCCTACAGTCTTTAAAAGTAGAATGGGAGGCAGAGCCTTCAGCTATCAGGCTCCTCTTCTATGGAACCATCTACCGGATTCAGTCCGGGGTGCAGACACCCTCTCTATGTTTAAGAGTAGGCTTAAAACTTTCCTTTTTGATAAAGCTTATAGTTAGGGCCGACGAGGCTCGCCTTGGATCAGCCCTTAGTTATGCTGCTATAGGCCTAGACTACTGGGGGACTTCCCATGATGCACTGAGCTCCTCTCTCCTCCTCCTCCTCTCCATCTGTATGCATTCATGTAACATCAATGCATGTCACTAACTTTGCTTCTTCCCCGGAGTTTTTTGTGCTTTCTCATCTCACAGAAAAACCTGACTCCCGGGCCGAACCTTCGCGGTCCTTCACAGTCCTGATGGCATCCTTCCCTGGCTGTTGCTGCTTGTGCTTGTTGTTGTTTGTTGTTGTCATTGTTTTTCTTCTGTCCCCCCTCCCCCTTTCCCTCTCTCTTTCTCTCTCTCAACCCAACCGGTCAAAGCAGATGGCCGCCCACCAAGAGCCGGGGTCTGCTTGAGGTTTCTACCCGTTAAAGGGGAGTTTTTCCTTCCTTCCTTCTGTTGTGATATGGCACTATATAAATAAAGATTGATTGATTGATTGATTAAATGATGACGTGTGTGTGAAAGGAGTCGTTCATAGTGACAAAGCTTCAGATAATCTTCACTGAATTTTCTGTTATTTATTTCAGGTTTTTGAAATAACACAGTCAGTTTGACAGATATAATATTGCACCAACAACAATGATACTCGAGTTTGCAGTCAATACTTTTAATTACCTTTTTTTCTTGTCCTTTTGTCAATCAACACAAAATTATTAAACCTTCCAGGTATTCACTGTGTGACAAAAATCAAAACTCTAAGTCCTTCATTCCTTCTGCTATCAGGCTGCTAAATGCCAACAGTAGTCATTTCAAATGAATGCCTCATTCATTTAAACTTGTGTGAACCATTAAGGGTGTTTTTTTATCTTTGCTTGCTTGTCATCAGGCTCCTCGTGTTAAGCCTGCATTTACGGGGCAACCTGAGGGTTCCAGAGTGTGTTGCTCAGTGCTTCATTCCTTTAAACTCATGTGAATTATTTTGCATGTGTGAGGTGACTCAAGGCTGCCAGAGTGTGTTTGCTGCTTGTGTTGTTGTATCCATGTGCTGATCTGTTGTCTCTGACATGTTACTGCCTGCTCTTGTGTGTGGACTGGGTAAACTGTAGAACTGAACTGTTCTGGGATAAATAAAGTCGTCTGAGTCAAAAGAATCAGTTTGTTGTCAGTTGAGAGACTTCAGTGAAGCTTTGATTCAATCCACACTTTATAGAGGTTTTATCTTCTGTTTCTGTTAATGTCAACTTCTAAGACCATTTACCTCTGCTGGGACGGTGTCTCCTGTTGGGACGGTGTCTCCTGCTGGGACGGTGTCTCCTGCTGGGACGGTGTCTCCTGCTGGGAGATTCCTCTTTAGATTTTCTCTTTTTGGACCTGGAAGATAACCAGAGAAAAGACTGTTGTTTAATAACCCAACAGTCACTTTTAAACAGAGACCTTTTAGAAACGATGAACATTTTAACAAAATCTCCACATGGCAGGAGACGGGGAGGAGCTATCCAGGTATCTGACAATTCAGAAACAACTTCTTCACAAAAACATTTCAAGAAAAATCCTCATTTAAGCCGTTAGATGTAAGAGTTTGTGAAAAAAAATCAATCCATGATCCACCTCTGTCTGGAGCAACAGTCTGTACCTCTTCCCTCCATGTTTGGGCATATTAACCACCTGTATGCCCATAAATCTGAGATGGCTAACATCATACTTACGTTCATTAACATGCAGAGCGACACTTTTCACATAAACAGACACAGAGATAACCATCAGTTTAACCATCAGGTAATCTGTGATGTTTGAGAAACTGTCTTTGTTTATAACTAACCTTTTTCTAAAATGTATTTCAAGAATCATAAAACACTCTTCCAAACATCTGGATGAAAACATTTAATCCACTGAATGATAAAAAAGATTTTTAACCATTTTCCCAAATTTCAACTCAGTTTCCTATCCAGGTAGCTGACGGGCTGCCATCTTTGTTTTGATTTAGAAAGGAAATGGTCCACTGTATGATGGAAATAAAAATATTTTCCATTAGTCAGCGGACCAAATATTTTTCATCCAGATTTATCTAAAATACATCTTTTTTCTTTCTTAAATACAACCTCTCAGAATTCTGTAACATTGTCTGAAGGCTGCATCACAAATCCAGAAGTGGATCTTTGATTCATTATTAGAGCAATAATGTCTTGTGGATTGTAGATTGTAACTGAGGTCTAAACTCTGACATGAGGTGAAGTTCTGCTGCAGCAGAGTGAAAGATTTACCTGTTAGATTCAGATACACAACACGTTTCCACACTGGTGTCCCCTCTTTGTCTTTGACCATCAAAGTCACTTCCTCTTGGTTTATGGGGAGGACAACCTCAAATGTTGGGAAGAAATTTGGACCGTACTTCGGGCAAAATTCTTTATTCTGAAAACCAGAAACAAAATGTCATTTTCATCCCTGTTATAAAAAATGTTTATCTAGTACTCTGATTGTGAATCTATTTTCCAAAATTGTAAATATAATAATTAAGATTGTAACCATTAGAAGTGTTTTAGAACTGACTCACCTCAGGCTGTATCCTGGAGGCCTCATTACAGTGAACACTGTAACTTTGACCATCGATGAGATCGATGAGGTCAGAAGAGATCTCAATGTACTCAGCTTTTCCTTGTTTGGCTTTAACCTTCAGTGATAAAACATTTTTATTATGGCGTTTATTCTCAGATAGACAATGACTTCTCTGCATTATTCATATTCTGTTCTTGTACATGCTGGACATCTATAGATGAATCTAGACGAGTTGTAGGTGGAAGTAAACAAGCCTCCATCACTGTAATGTTTGTAAAGGATTTCCCTTTTTATCTGTCCAGGAGATCCTGTAGAAGCAGTTCTTTGTTGAAAATATAGATAAAGTTATATGTTGTTAATTAAGTTTCTTGTAAAAAATATTATTCTAAGAAAATATCTCAGAATAATATGAAAAATATCTGTTAAAACAATAAAAGTTTATAACAAAACTGAGCAAATATTTATTTTGTCATGGTGGCAGCAACACACTGCCATATGGAATACCTAGATATTTAATTTATATTAATCTAGCCCACTATTCAATATTCACACCAGCTGGTGCTAATATCACGAGTGACACTGTGACAGGCAATAATGTACTCCAGAGATAACCCAGAAAAAAATTAAAAACGAAAGAGCAATCTGAAGATTTCCAGTTCAGATTATTATTATTATTATTATTATTATTATTATTATTATTATTAATTATTCTTACTACAGCTTGATAAGGTTTGATAACAGGTATAGAGGAGTGAGGTGTAGCTGACTGTTCAGCCTGTTGTGGAAACAGCTGTGGTTTAAAGCATGAGTTCAGGCTGATGGTAAGCACATACTGTATGACAGATAGTTTTACCTCTTCCAGAGGAATGTTGTCCGGCAGCAGAAACACATCGAGTTTTTGAAGATGTTTGTCCAGAGGTCGGAGGAACAGCAGAACCCGGCCTCTAATTCGTGGGAGCAGTAACCAAATGAGATTCCAGAGCATGCCATAGACTGTGAAAACACAGATTTCTTTTACTAACAACAATCTCATTATAATGTTAGTGCTCATTTTATTTCATTTCTAGGACACTCAGTCTGGTCACTGAAGAATTAAACAGTTTCTCAGATGGGTCAAATCATCCAACACAACTGTCAGTGTTGGTGGGTGGGAAGCCAGTGAGGGATTGTGACTACGTCCACACTAATACATTTTCATTTCAAAACAGCATTTTAAAACAAAAACGATCTCCGTCCATACAAGCGTTTTAGCACTGTTTCAGAGATAATCTCCGTTCATACGCCTGAAACACATCACGACCATTCACAAACACTGGGCATACGCATGCCGGTGTAAACAGGAAGCAGATTGTCTACTCTGCGGTTGGATGCTTAGTTGCAGACAGTACTATGGAGGAAGAACAGCAACGGCGAAAAATAAGACCAGAGATTTCTTTGCTTGGACCATCAACGACGTGGAACTGTTACTGAAAGTAACACATGAGAAGGTTGTTGTTTGTTTTCTTCCAGGAAGGGGTCACGTGACAGGAGAAGGATACGTTGTGATGATAAGACCTAATCAGGAAGCGAACGTGGGTGTCTGAGTCATCATTTTCAAAAGTCTCTGTTTCTGTCCGTCCGCATAAACATAGCAAAACATATGCGTTTTAAAACAAAAATATATCAGTGTGGATGTAGCCTGTGACTCCTTTCTGTTAGTCGGGGCTTCTATGAGGAGTAGGGTGGGGTCTAGAGGAGATAAATTGTTTAAACTCACTATTAAGTACATTAAGTTGAGGAGAAGAGGAAGATGTGGATGTTGAACGGCAGCCCTTTAGATGCATTTTTTCACGTCACGATTGCACTTTGAACTGGTCTCAACACTCACAACCTTTATGTCGGTCAGGTGTAGCGCTATTCTGTCTGTCCTCCTCCCTGTAGGAAAAAACACAAACACAGCAGTTATCTGGACTGTCTTATGAAGAGGATTCAAATAATCAGACTCTATCTCTGGTGATTCCACACAACCACAAGCTGTTAATCATCATCCGGACTTTACATTCCGGCTTTGAGTTAATTTACACAAGTAGGGTTATGGTCTGGACTTGTCCTGTGTCCCAAAGTTAGTTGAATTTATGATTAAAAAATGCTAAATGTTCCTGCTCACATTAAGGTAAATTACTGAACTGCTTTCAGTAGAAACAGTCTCTTATTTTAAGTCTGAGGGTCCAGCTTCATCACTGAAGTCTGGAGGATGATGTTTGGACACACAGGTGGATACTGGAGACTCTGATTTGTTCTCTTCCTCCACACAACCGCTCATCCTCTGGTTTCCAGTCAATGTGACATGTGAACCATCAGAATCAAAGAGCCTGGACAAATTCACTCACCGGCCACTTTATTAGGTACATCTACACACTGGAGACACACACACATACAGAGTATAATAAACCCAGTCGTACTTCTCAACTTTGTAGCTTCTTAATGTTTCAATGATGTTCAATAATGTTTCAGTAACTGAATTACCTCTCTCTCACCATCACTGTGTACTCTTTGATGCCATGATAACCTTAACTAGAACAAAAAAAGGAACTTAAAGTTCAAAAGAGACTTTTAGATGATAAATTCTGATCTTATGAGATCATTCAAGCCACACAGTCACACTGTTCTGCTGATCATATTTAACTGTCGTTGCTTTAAAATGACAGCTCTGAAGCAAGGATGTCTTATTTTGTTAAATGCCTGTTGCCTTGACTCCTCTGCTGACGTCTCAGGTGGGAGGGACTAAGAGGAGAGGAGGCGAGGAAAGGAATCGAGGATGTACAAACTGAGAAATGAGGAGGGAGGACTGTCTTTCTCAAGGACAAGTTCAGAGGAAAGCTGCTTGTCACCATTATGATTTGAGGAACTACTGAACTTCCTGTATCACCTGCTAGTGCTGCTACAGTTGTTGGTGATAAACATGACATGACTGCCTCCTGTTTTCACATTTTCCTGGAGTCCATTTGACTTCCTTCTATCTGCTGAACATCAAGAAGCAGCTGTGGCTGCACCTCACAGCATGTATTTTTGCTCTACAATTGAAATGTCTCTCTTTTTTAAAATGATCTGTATGACCCCTTCAGGCATAGAATCAGTAATACAGCTGGCGTCATGAATGCATAACTAAAGAGCACTCCACCAATCAGCATTGCTTTCCTATAACACTGTCAGATTCACGATGGATAGAACCAGAGAGATCATATTTTTTATTTTACACATTCTTCTTTCCTGTCAAAACCTGGTGCCTACATTACCCACAATGCAACGCAACTCCATTCACTCCACTGCACAGATTGTGGTGTATTATGCTAGTAGCTGCTAATGTAGCCTGGAGCTGCTAGCTAGAGATGAGGAGCTACAAAGGTCTGCTAACATCACTTTTTTCTAACTCCACACATTGAGATTTTCAAAGTTTTATATTATATTATGGCTGAAACATAAACGTGTAGATGGTCATATGGAGATAATTTGGACTACTTTGTACACTGTTTTCATCTATATAAATGTATATATTTTTAAAATCATCATATAATCAAATTTGTAGGTAAAGTCCTAATCTGTAAAGTCAGTAGTTACTCTGTCAGATACATTTAGTGCCGTAGAGAAGCTATATTCAGCTAAGAAATGTACTGTAGCAACTTCATAAAGTAAACGGTGACTAGGAATTGCCCTCCAGTACGGTAAAGTAACCATAACTATAGGGATGGAAATTGATAAGA
The DNA here is from genome assembly GCF_914725855.1 of Thunnus albacares. Lineage (NCBI taxonomy): Eukaryota > Metazoa > Chordata > Actinopteri > Scombriformes > Scombridae > Thunnus > Thunnus albacares. The sequence continues at coordinate 988,396 of NC_058126.1, read as the reverse complement.
TTTTATTGATACCAACGCCATTATGGATTCTGCTCATCCGCCCGATTCATTACCAATTCTCTTATTGATTCTTGATCAATTTTCTGTGAGGAAAAAGTAGGCCTACACTGGTTTTCAGCATCAACACAGCAGTTTATTATCTCTGAGTCTGAACACGGTGCAGAAACAGTTAGAAAAAAGGCCGCAGGAGGACGGAGCAGGTGGTTCCTCTCAGAGAAGGGACTGTTTGGAGACCCAAGTTCTCCCAGTATTACTGCAGTGTGGTGAGCCAGTGGCCTGTCAGCTAGCCCTTTAGCCCTGAGGTCTATACTACGAAGCAAGTTCAACATATCCAGGCTTTCTTTGTGTGAGCTGGCTCGACAAACCCTAAACTCGCGATCAGAGATAAGTGGTATCACAACAGTGGATATGAACTTTCTTTATTAACTCAGGCTTTCTGCTTCAGGCTCTGTGCGCGTCCCCATGAAAGGCGGCGTTTGGCGTCATTTGACTCTTTTTCCACACAACATTGACCAATCACGTGCCGCCTGCTTCAGTCAGGAGGAACAGGTCATTATAACGGAGAGCTATGAATAATATAAATACATGATCACAGCAACATGAGACAAGAGAGGAATGCTGGCAGAAAATTGCTGATTGTGTAAATTTGTTAATTAAAAAACTCATTTATAATTAGTTAATATACTTATTTTACCACCACTTAAAACTTGATGCAGCATATTTAAAAATTATACTCAAGAAGTGCATTCAGATTTGACTCTGTCCCATAATGAAGGATCACTGGAAATCACTTAGTTTAGTTTAACTGGTTTTTAGTCAAATCAAAGTGAAGTTAATTTTATAGATTGAATAGGCTATTACCTGTGATAAATACCAATAGACTAATCACATTTATTGTATTTGTTTTGTTCAAAGTATTTTTTCATTAGTTTTGGTTTTATTAGTTATTTTTTACAACTTGAAATAAGTTTGATATATTTTAACAAAATCCCACAGTAACCCTAACCTCTTGCACCATTACAAATTTACAACATGACATCAAATCAATGGTAAATCTGATAAAAATCAATTTTCTAATTGGTGTTCTAATAGCTGCAGTAGCAGCAGCGTTAAACAGACTTTGCAGCAGGTAGTTGGTGAAAGGACGGCGCCTTTTATTGCCGATTTAAGCCGAAACATAACCAGCTCCGGACCAGGTTCAGTTTGCAGCATCAGTTACCATGGTGATGTAGTAAGTTAAAAGAGAGACACCTTTGTGACATTGACAATCCTGCAGTGACCCACTAATCTCGCTTCGTAGTGCAGCCCTCTGGTTCAAAACAGCTGACGGTTCGCTGTCTGTTAGCTAGCTCCGTTAGCTCCGGCAGCAGACCGTCAGAACAGCGGCTCCCCCTGCAGCCAGACCCGGTCACAGTACCGGGTCAGCACCGGGTCTTCTTGGTTATTGTGGGTGTGGTTTATTTGCTGTCTCGGTCCTACCGTCATGACCC